>NW_023625058.1:0-3486 GCF_014905685.2 Nematolebias whitei
CAATCAATCAATCAATCACCTTTATTTTACCAGGTAGAGCCCGTTGAGATCGAGATCTCTTTCACAAGGGTGACCTGGTCAAGTGGTCATCAGCACACGTCACAGGGTAATTGACAATAAGCATTTACATTTATCAAAAGAAAAAAGAAACTACTATCACGATAAATAAAGATATACCTATTATCTATTACCTATATACTATATATCTATTATCTATACCAGATAATAGATAACAGATAATAGATAACAGACAAGATAATATATAATAGATAACAGACCAGATAATAGATAACAGAGCAGATAATAGATAACAGATAATAGATAACAGACCAGATAATAGATAACAGATAATAGGTAACAGATTAATGTCACAGCCAGGTCTAATGTTTCACTAAAGCGTGTTTTGTATTAAAAACAAACCGCAGAGGTAAATAAAAGGCCCTGCACTGAAAGCTGCTCACCAAAATCCAGAAACTGCTTGATGGACAGCGGGGACGGAGAAAACCGAGAGTAGAACTCGATCCTCCGGTTGGTGTTCTTCATCAGAGACACGAAGAGCCTCATTTTGAAAGTTTAGCTGTTTCTGGACGAACGTGACTGAGTCAGGCCGAACGTTTCATCGCAGGTGGCGCTGGAGGAGACACGGACAGTCCTTCTTGTCTCGTCGGTGTCCACATTTCCGCCGTCCACGGTGGACACGACTCATTAATGTCCACAAAATGAGAGGCTAGGACACGGACAGCTCTCAATGCTGCTTCCTGAGCCTACATTTCTAGACATTCAGATTGGCTCGTCTGCGTTAAGCCACCGGAAAAAGATCCGTTTCCTGTTAGGATTTTCAAAACAAAAGCTTAAAACCGTCGCGTTCTAACAGAGTGGTAAACAAGATAAAATATAGTCAACATTTATATTAATACTGACATCGACTAATAACTTTAAATATTAGTATGAACAGCACACAATAAATGATGTTATTACTTTGATTATTTTCTCAAATAAGACAAGACAAAAACTGCCCATCAAACTTTACCTTAACTATTCCTCGTGTAAATGTGTCAAACTCAATTTAAAGTGCGTCAAACATTTACTTCAAGCACTTACACCTAGAAATAAAGTGAGATTATTGAAAACAAACGCAAAACGTTTTACTTTGAAGGTTTAAAGCTCCCTACATCCGGTCTATCGATGACGCACAGCACGCATTTCCGACTCGCGGCTCTTTTTTGAAGCTCTGTTGTGATTGGCTGAAAACTGGAACGGTGCTCAGAGCAGGCACCTGATTGGTCAGAGGCGTGTCAGTCAATATCAATCAACCAGCTTGTTTATGTTTCTATTTATGTAACATATAGAATATCTAAAGGCTTTGTTAAAATGTTTTTCATGAAAAACACTTGAAGGTTAATTTAAATTGAAAATAAGCTGTATTCTGTGCCCCGCTGATTCATCGGCACTGTGCAGATTTTAGTCTCTGTTGCCCCCTAGCGGTAAAATATTAGTATTACATCCATCAATAAACAATGCTCCAATCAGATGTCCAGACTTTAAAATTACTGTTTAAAATGCTTTTTTTAATTAACAGTCAGATGGTAAATACAGTGAAAATTTATTGAAATATACACATCACATAATCAATACAAATAAAATGAAATTTAACATTGTGGGGCTAAAATAATTGAACAATTTTACAGTAATCAATGAGTATAATACAAATTTATAAGCTTAAAAGTGCGTCTTACGTTAAAATCAAACAATCATTTTTATAAAGTTTAGTTTTCTGCTATTCCAGTTTGGGGTCACAGCATCAAGTGCTCCAAAGACCACTGGGACTACCGACACCATGACACTCCACAACTTGTCAATTTCCTCTTTCAACCCGTGGTATTTTCCCAGAGTCTTGTGCTCCTCTTTCCTGATGTTACAGTCACATCTATCACCACTGCCTTCTTCTCTTGCTTGTCGACCACCACAATGTCTGGTTAGTTAGCCATCATCTGTTCGTGGGTCTGGATATAGAAGTCCCACAGTATCTCAGCCCCTCCATTCTCCACCAGCCCTTGGTGGCATCTCCCACTTTGACTGTGTCCACTCCAGACCATACTCGACACAGATGTTCCTGTATTTTATTCCAAACACATGGTTATGGGGTTTCATGTATATGTTGCCTGTCTGGATCTTACACCCTGCTATTCTAGTCCAGTCTGGAAGATGGGTATCAAGGTTCCCACAGTTCCCACATAACCCCAACATGTGATGCAGACCTTGTAATCCAGGTGATGTCATGGCCTCATTATTTAGTCCCTCACTCAAGGTGTAACTGAGGTTGCTCGAAGGTGGCACCAGGATTTGAACCCTGAACCCCTGATATTCCCACACCAAAGTCATGTGACTTACCCACTGCACCATCTCCCAGCTATCTCTCTTTAAATATGGCATTATAAGATAGTTGAAATGATCGAGTGTTAAAAATCTAAAAGCTCAGGTGTACATAGCTTTTAAAAAGTACACGAATAGTGATTAAGTGGGAAAACGTATTTTTGTTTAAAATAAAGAAGAAAAAAATGTAAATGTGTGTAAACAATGGCATTCTTTAGTCATTTTATATATTTTATCCTATAAGCAATATCTTTAGGTTTATTGATTCACAGTTTGTATCCTGACTTCTGATCAGATGTTACACACACAGTACAAATAAAACTTCTATGAAACTTTAAAGGACAATAAAAACATTTGAAACCTTACAAAAGGTGCAAAAAGAAGAAAAGCATGTTTCATTTAGGCTAAAACAAGAAAAGGAGGACACAACAAACAATTATAAATAAAAATAACAATTCCACTGATTTTAACTGCACAGAGGAAAATGTCAGCATTTGATTTTCTTTAAAAAAAACAAACAACTTTTGTCTTTTTTTCCTTGAGTTACAGAAAACTGGGAGTAATCCCAGTTAATTTTGGTAAAGAACACAGAGGCTAAAGCAAAAACTCTTTGATGTTGAACATTATTACCAATAATCCTTTAGAATACTGTTCTGTGAAAAGCTAAAACATCCAGTCGGGTCACAGTGGCAGCCAAAATCTGTGGTACATAAACACATCTCTGGAAAGTAACTCACATGTGTGAAGCACGGTGGCGGAAGTGTCATGATTTGATGAGAAATGTCTTATGTTGTTCAAATATGCCCCATTTATCTGCACAGAATGGACAGAACCGCTGAGATGGAAGCACATCGACCACTGTGAGAGTTCATGGCTGCCATCTTGCTATCAGTGTTTACAAGTTGAAGCCACTCCTTATATACCTTAGGTGTGCTGGAGCAGGGAAACAAGGAAAACATGAAAATATACTATTGATATACAGTATTTTTAGTTACCTGGCCTCAGCTTTACACTGATGGTTGTTTTATTTTTCTCATTTGTCTTTATGTGTCCCTGTGATGGACTAGAGACCTGTCCAGGTGTCTCTGTGATGGACTGGAGACCTGTCCAGGT
>NW_023625059.1:0-3485 GCF_014905685.2 Nematolebias whitei
AGTCCTGTCTGCACACTGGGTTCGTCCCTGACCACCAAATCCTGACAGTAAGGCACTGAAAATATACTAAATATGTGTCTACTCAAACTATTATAGATATTTCAAGATGTCTAAAAGTGCAAATTGCTGCTGACCATGTCTACAAAAGTACATTTCTTATCTTCCTGCACCGATCCTCCTGCTGCTTCACCAAAGTGGGGGAAAGGCTGACCACTATCTACTGTAAGTAATATGCTGACCAACTGTAAGAACCTCATTCAACTCCACTTAAAAAAATAATCGAAACTATCCCTTTAATATTAATTTATGTCTTATGCTATGCTGTGTCAAGTTCATGTCAGGATTTGGGCCTAGACAGACAGGTGTGAGAACCCTGATGACATTTCCTGTATTTGTAGAAAACCTGTGAGCATAGCTTCGAACAAATGAAAGAATAAGATATCATTCAAAGAATAAGATATCATTCCACTCAACACTAGCACCTGATGATGCTGGGTAGGTGTCATTTAGTGGAGCTCAAACTAATACACAATTTACACAAGGAAACTAGGGCTGCATGTTATGATAAAGCAGATGATATGACAAATATTGAAATTGGTTTATGGAAATTATTTTGATCACTTATTGATGCTCACTTAATTAAAACTATCTCTGTTGTGCACTTGTCATTTATTAAGGACACGGATGATGATGACTCATTCTGTAACAATGACATTGGGATCCTCGTCGTTGAACCTGAAAGTGCTGTGCCCTCATCCTCCCTGCATCTCAGTCCAGCCTCTGAAAATCATCACTGAAGGAGAAGTGGTGATGGACAACATCCAAGGCCTGCCAAAAGCTAGGCGTCTTCCCTTTGGACTTGCATACGCTATGCATTTCAACTACGCCAGGTCTATGAAGTCTACGTTCCAGTTCATCCAACAGGTATTTCTTGAACTGGGCCACAGTGAACTAAAACCAAAGTTACAAACATTGAACAACCAGTTTGTAATGTAAGGAAATGTTCTCTCTTGTGTGTTGTGCCATTGATCAGTTGGGGTTGAATATACTCATTGGCCACTCTTATCAGCTCTACCTGCATAATCTAATGCAGTTCAATGCAACAGCTCTGCCACAACTGTTAAATTTTCAAAAAGTTTACAGTTCGGTTTACAGGCAGCACGGTGGCGCAACTGGTAGAGCTGCTGCCTCTCAGCGAGAAGGTTGCCGGTTCAAAACCCGGTCCGGGAGCCTTCCTGGGTAGAGTTTGCATGCTCTCTCCGTGCATACGTGGGTTTTCTCCGGGTACTCCGGTTTCCTCCCACAGACTAAAAACATGCATGTTAGGCTGATTAGTAACTCTAAATTGTCCCTAGGTGTGAGTGAGAGAATGAATGGTTGTTTGTCTCGTTTGTCTCTATGTGTCCCTGTGATGGACTTGCGACCTGTTCAGAGTGTACTCCGCCCCTCGCACAGTGATTGCTGGACATGGGCACCGGCAACCCCCGTGACACAAAATGGAAGAAGCGGGTAAAAGATAATGGATGGATGGATGTTCGGTTTACAATGTTATGAGAGACATGAATGTCCAGACACGTGCTCTACAGTACAAGATTTAGAAGTGTATGCTCAGGACTGGATAGTAAAACTCAATTGATATAATACAGTTTGAGGAAAATTCAGCACTTTCATGTAAATGTCCAGGCAGTGTTGATGGTAAATATAATCAGTTGAAGCAGTTAATTAAAACGTATGTGCTCGATAGACCAAAAAAGTTTTCCTACTCACAGAGCTATGCAGTAGTGCCTTCATTTACCCACATCTACCACACTCCTTGTCTGCACAGAGGGGAACACTAGAAATTTAAGCTGAAATAACATGTAGTTCTTACTTAACAGCAACATCACTAAATATTTTGCATCATAAGTTTTCAGGAATTTATTGCTTCAGTAGACTGCATTTACCAACACGGACTGTACATTCACATAAAACATGCTAAATCTTACCTTTATCACATTTCATCAGCTCCTTTTCAAGTTGAAGATTTAGAAGACTCTCTAACTTTATTGTGCCCAGTTTTTTACAAGGATATATAAATTGATGAATGCTGCTGTGTTTGTATTCCTTATTTAAACAATTTATAACGATGTCCAGCACTTTTATTTCCCATTTTTACTTGACTTTTGGATGGCAAGGGTTTTTTTTTTTTTTATGGCTACTGTTTAATACCATTTTTTTTTTACCTGTGACAAGCTTGATGACAAGTTACACTTAAAATGTTTTTTGCAGCAGATGTAGACATTTGTAGATGTAACACCATCTTAGCACCAACATAACTGGTTTGTTCCACTTTGGAGTAAGCTGTTTGGGGGAAGAATCAGTTTTGTATTGTGTTTTTCCTTGACTGATGAAGCCTTCTGGATGGAAGGTGAAACGTTTCAGCAAAAAAAAAAAAAAAAAGAAACTGTCCAGATGACCTGACTGAAAACTGTTGGGTTTAAATCCACAGGTTCATCCAATAAACTTTAGTTAAGAGCTTCCACATGCCTTTTAGTCTAAATATCTATGCAGATTATGCAGGAAGTTTCTAAGTTATGTGTACCAAACAATTTGTCAACAAATATTTCCATTATATCAGCATGCAGCAGTTTTCCATCCATCCATCCATCCATCCATCCATTATCTTTTACCTGCTTCTTCCATTTTGGGTCACGGGGGTCGCCGGTGCCCATGTCCCGCAATCACTGTACGAGGGGCGAGGTACACCGTTGACGGGTCGCAAGTCCATCACAGGGACACATAGAGACAAACAAACATTCACTCTCTCACTCACACCTAGGGACAATTTAAGGTTACCAATCAGCCTAACATGCATATTTTTGGTTTGTGGGAGGAAACCGGAGTACCCGGAGAAAACCCATGCATGCATGAAGAGAACATGCAAACTCCACCCAGAAAGGCCCCCGGACCGGAATTTGAACCAGAGACCTGCTCGCTGAGAGGCAGCAGCTCTATCAGTTGCGCCACAGTGCTGCCTTCAGCAGTTTTCAATTTACTCAAAGTGTTTCAACTTCTTGATGGATTTTCAGTGCAGCAGTGTTTGGCTTCAACAATGACCATGAGGCAAACAGAAAAGAGTGTTCTGGGTGAGCTTTTGTTTTCTCTAACATGTAGTATGAACAGATGCTGAGATATATTCATACATTAACGGGTTCTTCATTTTTCTGACTGTGTAACATGCGTGCATTGAGTTTAACAGAAATGTAACGAGAGACGTTATTTATCTTTGACCCATCAAAATGAATGCGGTCATTTATTTACAGAATCAAAGATTAACATCACACATTTACATTAATTTGGCAAAATATGAAAACAACAACATGACTAGTTTTACAGGAAGTGAGAACAATACGGCGATTGTTTTCACTTTTCAGCAGAACAGCAGACATCAATTCACATGGCGGTGATTGAGAAACTTTGCTTCAGACATTTCTAAAAATATCTGT
>NW_023625060.1:0-3483 GCF_014905685.2 Nematolebias whitei
TACGAGGAGACCCGCGGTGTGTTGAAGGTCTTCCTGGAGAACGTGATCCGTGACGCCGTCACCTACACGGAGCACGCCAAGAGGAAGACCGTGACCGCCATGGATGTGGTGTACGCCCTGAAGAGACAGGGCCGAACCCTGTACGGCTTCGGAGGCTAAACTGCTGCTGACTAAACAAAGGTCCTTTTCAGGGCCACACAAGTTTACACCACTGAGCTGCTCTTCTGTTAATATTACTGGAGGTTACATGTGTCAGAATATAACTGGTTTCTAAATATTTAAAGATGAGAAGTGTTTAAAGAGGCAGCTCATTTAAGAAGCTCTTCTCTTTCATCACATTTCTGGTTACATCTCAGGAAAATATTATAATAAAGATTGTCATCATGGTAGTGGTACATTTAATTATCTTAAAGGACTGGAGATTCCACATATGGTGCCAATAACGTTTAACCTTAAAATGTAATCCTGAATATTCTAAAGTCTTTGTTCTTTTTCTCATAAGTTTAACAGACACATCTGCAAAACAACCAAGTTTTACAATAGTGATAAAATAGTGACAGGAGCAGAAACTCAACACATTATCATTTAGCTGTCTAAATAGAAAACAAACTTCACATTTATACTGAAAGAGACTTTATCTTTTCATAGATGTTTGTTCTTAGTACTTGTAATATTTAAATTTAATTTTGGTTTAATATAAATCTGTGAAGTCTGCGGTTGTGTCAGGACGGGCATCCAGCGTAAAAAAAATGAAAAAAGCGAAGTCTTCATAGGAGTTAGTTCCTGTGGCGACTCCCGAGGAAATGAGCAGCCCAAAGAAGGAATGAATTATAGGAATGGACTCTAGATCTACCGCTTCCTTTTAATTTACAATTACAGACCTTGTATCCATCCCATGAGGTTTTAATGCTGTTTAAACACCTTAAAACATCTGCAGCAGGATGCTCACATGTGGAGCTCTATATTTATTGTAAACTGAAGTTGGCACAATTACTGCAAAGTTTTTCAACACTTCATTTGAACTAGATGTTGGAGTCAAAATCAAAACATTTTGTCATGAGATTGAAGACATTCACTAATGTTCTCCTCTGGTGTTCTGTAAGACAGATTGATTATTATTTGTTATATGCAGATCAATAGAAGGTCAACAAGGCAATGAAATACTCAGGATGAGAAGAATGGTCTCGACTCACCAAAAATAAATGCCAACACATACAACAAGGTCCAAAACAAAGTGCTAAATAGAAAACAAAAACATGTACAAGGTCCAACAGAAATCAAGTAAACAACATGGTAGAATACAACAGAGCCAGTAGGATGAATCAGTACAAATACCTCACAGGCAGTAACGCTGCTTAATACACATGGCACACAACATACAAGACACACGCTGCACAACAGAGCACTGATGTAAACATGCTCACTAAAGGTCAGCTGATGCCACATTTAAAAATATTGTAATATTTGTGCCGAGTGAGGGTTCTGTAAAATGTTGAGTAAAAAGAGAAGTGATTTGGCAGCTCAGTGGTTAACACTGTTGCCTGCTTTATTGTAGTTTTAGACTTTTGTTAAACATGACTCCATCAGTCATAAGGTACGATGTTTAAATGTGTTGAGCAGCTTCAGCTCTCGAGGCACATGTGTGGCTCTTAAAAGAGCCTTTGTTGTTAGTTTGTCTGCAGCTGGTTTACTTGGAGCTGGTGTACTTGGTGACAGCCTTGGTGCCCTCAGACACAGCGTGCTTGGCCAGCTCCCCAGGCAGCAGGAGGCGCACAGCGGTCTGGATCTCCCTGGAGGTGATGGTGGAGCGCTTGTTGTAGTGAGCCAGACGGGAGGCCTCGGAGGCGATGCGCTCGAAGATGTCGTTGACGAAAGAGTTCATGATGCTCATGGCCTTGGAGGAGATGCCGGTGTCAGGGTGGACCTGCTTGAGGACCTTGTAGACATAGATGGCATAGCTCTCCTTCCTGGTCTTTCTCCTCTTCTTGCCTCCTTTACCGGCAGTCTTGGTGACAGCTTTCTTGGAGCCCTTCTTGGGCGCAGACTTGGCGGGTTCAGGCATGCTGCGAGTCGGAGTTTCCAACACGAATGTTCATGAGAAGAGGAACAGACTGTTTTTATCTACACTCCAAGCTAATGTCACTGTGCTGTAACCCGTCTGTGATTGGCTGAGCCGCTAGGGGCTGAGCCTTGAAGCCTCATGTTTCCATAGAACCATAACGGAAGTACAAAAGAAGCGGGACAACTGAGTGATCTTCCTTTGTTCAGATCTTCCTTTGTTCAGTGCTCCTCTAATCTGTGAACGTGAGGCTTCTTTTAGCAAAAATGTCACAGAAAAAGGTTTGAAATGAAGCTGGAGAAAAAAAATAAAACTGCACATTTAACTGCTGAGCTGCAGGCCTGTTGATTTATTTATTTATACTGTAGTTCCTTGTTTATTGTGGGGTATCCGTACCCTGAAGCCCCACAATAAGTGAAAAACTGCAAAGTAAGAACAACAGTACAAGTAGTAAGTAGTAGTTTATTTTTGTGTCTATATACAGTATATATATATATATCAGAGTCAGAGTTTCTTTATTGTCATTCGCACCTCATGTGGTACATGTGGTGGAGCGAAATTATGTACACAAAATCCCAGTTACATCCAACAATAAAATGTATAAGAAAAACGTTGGTGACGTACTGTAACCCCAGATTCTATGAGTATAGGCTTCGCCCTTTAAGGCTGTCGCTGATGGGTTTATCCCGTTATGCGCAAGCATCATACTGAAAAAATTAGTCCACGCCCACCTGCTGTGTGGGCCCCACCCGATCCGTATAAGTTACATTAAGAGCGGGTAATCGGCTCCCAAATAACTTATTTTTTCTTCAGCTATTCAGGAGCCAGTGAGGCCCGACGCTTAAAGGGCTACGCCTATATTCATAGAATCTGGGGTTACAGTACGTAACCAACGTTCTATTTCATATAGGCTTCGCCCTTTAAGGCTGTCGCTGATGGGTTAAGGGCGAAGCGGATGTGGTCCTCGCCTCACTGGGTCCATTTGAACACAGTATGAAGCGGAAGCTTGCCCAAAAAACATCTTGTCACTCAGCTCCCCATGTGCATAACTACGCACTGCGTAATTATGTGCCATGCACAGACGCATGTTGTGTAACTATGCGTTCTGACAAAGCATGAATGCCCCGGAAAACTTTCAACGGGAAGAAGTTGAAAAGAGGGGGGGGGGGGCATGAACCAACTGGTTCATGGCTGAACAGTATAAACAGATTAATATCAATGAACTGATTATTGATCAAATGAACTGATTGGTAATAATAGTCATGAACTGATTAGTGACAATAGAACCAAAATCACAGACACAACTTGTGACTAATAACAACATCTCACACTGTGAAGCATGCAGACAGATGTGAGCTTAAACAGAGTTCCATGAAAAACAACAATATTCATTCTGTTAGAGCACTAAGGACAGAATGTGTCAT
>NW_023625061.1:0-1561 GCF_014905685.2 Nematolebias whitei
CCCTCCAGAACCGGGTCCAGCAGATGGAGAACATCCAAGGTTTCCCCACGGAACTGAACAGGTCCGTAGAGTTTGGTCCATGCAGACAGATGGAGGATCATGGAGACAGCCGCCATGACAGGCCTGAGGCTGAGGCTGGAAGGACTGAACCACGACGGCAGGGCAGTGACACAGAAAACTCCACAAGTGTTTCATGGTCATACCCGTACTGTGGATGTGCATTGTAGGCGCAAAAAGAAAAAGTTAAAACAAAAACAACAGGAACAAAAAAAGATGGAGTTCAACGGGAGCCTATGAAGCTGCAGCTCGGCCGAGCGCGGCCATCTTGGCATCATATTTGAGTCTGTATGTATAATTCTGATCCCGTGTAATAGAGAAATTTCCACAACAAATGCAGATTTGTTGCACCTAGTTCTCATTTTTTAAACGATTGAGTTTCACGATTACTGAAACCCGAGAGAAGAAAGGCTCAAATGAATTTCTCATTCCTGCTCATGATGAGCGGATGTAAACTTCTGACTGGAACTGAATGCTCACCTGAGCAGGCCGAGGTCATGCTACATCTCTGCTGTCACTGGATGTGGTCTTTGTGGTGCGTTCACATGCAGTTGTTGTTTTTTAAACCAGATGTTGACACTCTGAGCAGATGAGCTGATGTGCCATTCATCACAGCTGCTTTTGTACGTACCAGTTCATAAACAAGAAGCCTGACCTCAAACTGAAGCTAAAACTTCTGAGTATATGATTTTTAATCTTCACTTGTGCAGCTCTTGGATGTAGTTTCAGTGCTGATTTGTGTGTTAGTGGAAGTGCACAATGTTTCCTGAATGTAAAGTTTGTCCAAGTGTTGTGAACTCACCCTCTTCTCACGATTATGTCCTGTTGTCTCTCCATAATGACCATGATATAGTTTGATTGGGGAATTAAACACTTATCCCTCCCCTCTGCCAACCTTATTGATTTTCTCCTTCCCTCTCTCCCACAGCTCTCTTCGGCCTCCTCCTGCTCAAAGGTGAGGTGGACTCATGGCCTGATGAATGCCAGAGGATTGATTCGTATTTAATTAACAATTTGCCAGAGAGACTCTGTCCCTCTCCACTCTTCTCCCCGTCCCACCCCTCTCTTCTTCCCTCTGTAAGGTCTCGGACGGCTTGTGAGACAAGCAATGAACGGAGGAGAGGTGATGCATGGGTAATTTACAGCTTGATCAATAAGTCCTGGCCTAACATCTACAATGTCTGAATATGAGGGCTGGAAGGAGTGTCAGTGTCCACAAACGGGGAGGAAGGTGAACGCTGAACAAGTCAAACAGTAAAAAAACATGTATATATAGTAGGCTAACTGAAAGCAGATCAAATATTTTAAATAAAAATTGCATAATGAGCCTCAAAATGTTTATAAAAGGGAAAATGGAGCTGGATCCTGGTTTTAAAAGTCGTTACGTCCACAGTTGTCACAGGACAATCCAAAAACATCAAGATCGTCACCCTATTCATTTTAATTTAATATATTTCTGCACGGGCAGCACGGTGGCGCAACTGGTAGAGCTGCTGCCTCTCAG
>NW_023625061.1:1661-2941 GCF_014905685.2 Nematolebias whitei
ATATTTCTGCACATTAAAAACATTATTTAACTAAGAGAAGAAGAAATGTAACAGGCGTAATAGACCTTAAATCCTCCGTCAACAACAACTGGGATAGAAACAATCAAAAATAAATAGCAATTCATTATCCTCTAAACTGATAGTAAATTTAAAAGAACGCGCCATAACGAGATCCTAAACTAATTAAAAATGAATAACTGGTACACGTAGCGCTTAAATTGTTTGTTAATTGAGCAAAGGATAAAAAAAAAAAAAGATTTATTCCTACATAAAAAAACATTACTACTAAATTGTCAAAAAATGTGCAAAACTACAGTTCTAGCACTTGTTCAGAGCAATATTATGTCAAAAAATTATATTTGGATACAAAATTACACAAAATCGCAAAAATAAGAGCTAAGACTGATTAAATGATAATCTCTTATACTGCCTTAAATTGTACTACAAGGTAGAATAATTGTAATGATTTTGTGCTTCATTCTGTGTATCAAATTTAACTATTGTCCCAGTCTCTGTCCGATGTTGTGCCTCTGTTCCCCACATCCTGCTTTGTTTCATTTAGTCCTGACTGTGTCATTTTATGTCTGGAGCATGACATTTTGGGATAAAACACCAAATCTCTGACTGCTTTAGTCTTTAAGTCAATATCCAATAATCTGTTCATGATCTTCAGTTTTGGAGGCTGATCAATAAAAAGCGAACACGAACAATCTACTGTCCAGATCATTCATGTTTTCCTCGTGTGATTAAAAAAACAAACCATATTTACATTTTGGTGTAAAGCTTCTGATTGACATGTTTTTCATCCAAACATTTCCTAAACAAAGCACAATTTCCCCTCCACCCCTAAACAGCATCCTGATATGAGCATCTTTGTTCTGCAGCACATCCATCAGGGGGCAATGCTGAGTCTCCATGCAAATGCAGGGCCTGGACTATATGTGCCCCCCCCCCCCCCCCCCCCCACCACCACCCCTCACCACCACATCACTGGTCCATGCACGACGTCGACGAGCAAAAACACATCGCAAGTCTTTCCTTAAGCCTACTTGAAAAATCCATCACAATGATAAAACCCTCAATGCGTTCAAAAGCCTCAGTTGAAAACAAAAAGACTCTTTAAGGGGTTTGCTTTTTACCCCCCCCCCCCCCCCAACCCCCCACCCCTACAAATCTACATCTGGTTCCAGCATTTTCTTGACTTGAGAGAGAGGAAAATAATTCATCAAAGAGAAAATGGGACCAAGGTGAAAACAAAGACAATTAGTCGAAGCTGCCCC
>NW_023625061.1:3041-3483 GCF_014905685.2 Nematolebias whitei
CACACACACACATCTTTCCACACAGACATACACAGATGAAATGGGCTGCTGAGTGGGCACCGCTTGCGATGAGACTTTGGCGTTAACAGCCCTCCCCATAAAAGTGTTTTATCACATATCTTGTAATGCAACACATTAAGGGTTGCTGTTGTTATTTCCAGCAAGGTCATTCCCACCAACTTCCCCCCCTGCCCGCCCACCCCCACTTCCCCTTTCCCCATCTCTTCAAACCCTGCGTCCTGCACACGTACGTCACGCTCTCCCTCAGCTTCCCTCCTTCGGCTGTTGTTAGCGCGATGATATCGTGACATGATGGTGTTATTATATCCATGAAAGTGTGAACAGTGTAAAACAAAGTGCTCCGGAGTCACACGCTCACATCTATCATCACACAATGCTTCAGTCTGGGTGTTTGCTCATGTGCACATTTCTTTGTTTGCAG
>NW_023625062.1:0-3483 GCF_014905685.2 Nematolebias whitei
GCTCCTCTGTCATGCTGCACACTCAGTAATCACTCAACTCATGTCACCTGTCACCGCTCATTATCCCACAGCTCCACCACCTGGTCCAGTCAGTACTTAAGCTCACTCATTCCTCTCAGTCTGGGCCAGATTCTCTATCCTGTCTCATCAGCAGTAGACTTTCCAGCATTCCATTGATTGACTCATCACGTTCATGACCCTTGCCTTGACCACGACCACGCTTTTGCCTCAGCCCTCGTCTGCTTTTGCTCATCTGATCAGGTACCGACTCATGCTCTTGTTTTTTGACTCTCTTTTTGGATCACGTCCTGGATACTTCTGCTGAACAACTGACTTCACGGTATGAACTCTGCCTTTCCCTTCTGACTGTTTTTTGGATCACGGATTAAAGGTCAAGCTCATTCTGTATCACGGACTTATCCTTACCCCTGAATCTGATTCCCACAGATTCATTTCCCCAATTAGTCTCTTTTCCCCCTGCATCTACTAACCTTTATCTTTTAGTTGCAAGCCTGTTGGACTCCGTTCCAGTGGACCTTAACATCAGTTCTACTTCTACTGGCAGCCCGCCACTACAACACTACCCAATCACGAACTACCAATCAGAAGATCGGAACCAGCCCAGAACCGGACCTACTCCAGAGTTTTACTTTATTTCACAATAAATCTTTTAACCCTCTCAGTGGTTGTTGTTGTTGTTTGCGATCCGGCCTCTGGTTCATGACAGTAGAATCTGGCCATTATGGATCCAACACCAACCCGAGAGTGGTGCTCTAAGGTAGAAGGGGCTGTTAGTAAACTTGAGAAAGGGCTTCAGGAAATGGTTGCTTCTCTTCAAGCTTTGTCCCAACAGTCAAACCAAGTCATCAACCAAACCCTGTTGACTTCTGCACCAAGAGAACCACGGTTAGCCCCCCCTGAACATTTCAGAGGTGAGCCTGAGCAATGTCGACCATTTTTGACTCAGTGTGACATTCAATTTCAATTGCAACCTTCATGTTTTCCCACTGAGCATGCTAAAGTAGCTTATGCTGTCTCACTTCTCGCTGGAAGAGCCAAGACGTGGGGCACTTCTGAATGGTTAAAAGGTGACGTGGTATGTCGTAATTTTTCTGAATTTTCCAAAGAGTTGTGTCGGGTTTTTGACCCCATCCTCCCTGAGAGAGAGGCAGCCCGAAGAATTTTTGATATTAAACAAGGCAAGGATTCTGTAACCAAATACATCATTCACTTTCACTCTGTTTCAGCAGACAGTCATTGGGATGAACACGCACTCACTGACGCCTTCTTCAGGGGGCTTAATGAAGATGTTAAGGATGTGCTGGCAACAATGGACTATCCCTCATCCCTACGCCAGCTGGAGGAGGTGGCCACCCGTGTTGACCTTCGCCTGCGTGAGCGTGAGCGTGACCGTGAACAGAGTCGAGGCAAGGCCACAGCCATGTCCAGAACCAGACATCACCTTGTGGATCATGAACCTAAAACGGAACAAACCAAGAGCCCTCAGGATCCTCTGTATGCTACGGAACCCATGCAACTAGGAAGAAGTCGTCTGACCACCCAGGAACGAGAACGTCGGAGGAGGTACCATCTCTGTTTTTATTGTGGTCAAGGCGGTCATGATTGTCATCATTGTCCAGTAAAAGACCAGGCTCAGCAGGAGAAGAGAGGCTCCTGTTGAGTCTTAGTCATAAGATCAAGTCCTCTCCACCTATCATGTCCAAGTCCAAGGTCAAGTTCATAATAAAGGGTGGTCAACCCGTCATCGTCTCAGCTTTTATTGATTCAGGGGCCGACACGGAATTCATTGATAAAACCTTTGCCAAATCCATAGATCTGACCATTGTTCCATCACCTAACAACCATAAGGTCCTCGCTTTAGATGGTCATCCTTTAAGTCAATCTAGTCTTGAAACTGTTCCAGTCACCATGGTGTCGGCCAACAACCATTCGGAACTGATCAGATTCATTGTTATTGATTCACCCCAACTCCCAGTGGTTTTAGGTTCCACTTGGTTACGCAAACACAACCCCCAAATCGATTGGAGGAACCAAGAGATTGTAGGATGGGCTAATGAGTGTTATTCTACATGTATTCAGAGCCAACCCAGTTCACCAGCCCTTGTCACAGCCAATGAGGAGACCTATCCTAATCTAAGTCAGGTACCTAAAGAGTACCATGATTTGAAAGAGGTCTTTAATAAATCAAAAGCTACGTCCCTTCCGCCACATCGTCCATACGATTGTGGTATTGACCTGATCCCAGGTTCTACCCCCCCTCGGGGTAGATTATATTCTTTGTCTGGTCCCGAGCAAGAGTCCATGAGGAAATATATAACAGAGTCCCTCCAAGCTGGTATCATTAGACCTTCAGCATCCCCCGCTGGTGCAGGTTTTTTCTTTGTAGGGAAGAAAGATGGGTCACTTCGTCCATGCATTGACTATAGAGAACTTAACAAAATAACCATAAAGAACAAGTATCCTCTGCCCCTCATGAACTCTGCTTTTGATATAATCCAAAATGCTAAGATATTCACCAAACTGGATCTTCGCAACGCTTACCATTTGGTCAGGATACGGCGGGGAGGTGAATGGAAGACAGCTTTTAATACCGCAGATGGCCATTATGAATATCTTGTTATGCCATTCGGCCTCACCAACGCTCCTGCCGTTTTCCAAGCCCTGGTTAATGATGTCCTTCGTGACATGATTAACATTTACGCTTTTGTTTACCTTGATGACATACTTATCTTTTCACAAGATAGCATTTCTCACCGTCGCCATGTCAGAGCTGTCTTAACCCGCCTTTTACAGAACAACTTGTTTGTCAAGGCAGAGAAGTGTGCTTTCCACCAAGTGTCCACCTCATTCCTTGGGTTCAACATTTCTCCAGGTCAAGTATCCATGGAACCCGGGAAGGTATCAGCGGTGGTGGATTGGCCCAAGCCCAAGGATCGTAAACAGCTGCAAAGGTTTCTTGGTTTTGCAAATTTTTATAGGAGGTTCATTAAGAACTACAGTTCAGTTGCAGCTCCTCTTCATTTTCTCACCTCATCTAAGACCAAGTTCATCTGGGACTCCGTTGCCAACCAATCATTCCAGAAGCTCAAAACATTGTTTTCCTCTGCTCCAATCTTGCACTCTCCAGACCCCGAGAAACAATTCATTGTGGAGGTCGATGCATCCAGCACCGGGGTGGGCGCCATCCTCAGTCAGCGCAGCACAGATGGTAAGATCCACCCCTGTGCTTACTTCTCCAGGGCACTCTCCCCCGCTGAGAGAAACTACGACGTGGGAGACCGTGAGCTTTTGGCAGTCAAGATGGCCCTGGAGGAATGGAGGCACTGGCTGGAAGGTGCGAAGAAGTCCTTTTTGGTATGGACCGACCATAAAAACCTGGAGTACCTTCGCACAGCAAAGAGACTCAATCCCCGTCAGGCCAGGTGGGCTATGTTTTTCTCTCGGTTCAGTTTCACCCTCTCT
>NW_023625063.1:0-3482 GCF_014905685.2 Nematolebias whitei
TATATATATATAGGAGTGAAAAGACGACACAGGGCTTGTTTAGCGAGACCTGCTGTCTACCTACATTTTGGAATATCTTGTTAATTTCAAGTATTGTTTTATACAACATCCTAAGAATATGAAACAATAGAAAAGCGTGCACCTATAAATAGTGTGACAACAAACAGATTTGAAAAATTCTTAATTTTCTCATATGCACTCACCAGGTCTACTGAAACTACTACTACTGAAGGTTTGTGTACATTGTTGACACAATCAAGTTAGCATAATTTCTCCACAATCAGATAAAAGCTAAAAAAAAAAAAATTAACAGGAAATTAAGCGCAAAAAAGTTTGCAGCAAAGACTGAAAAACTGGAAGAGAATAACAAAAGGATGCTGCAAATCAGGAGTTCTCGTTAGCAGCGTTATGTCATCGGGACAAGTGTGTAACATTGTTAAATCGTATAAAAAGACAAACATGTGACATAGCAGCTGTGGCATTTCAAAAGAATGTGTCACTCACTCGTTAAAATTAAAAATAAAAGTCTTTGCAATGACAGAAAAAAAGTTTTGAGACATTAAAAGCAAGTTGCTGTAAAGTGAATTGTGAAGAAGTTAGTGGCTCCTCCAAGGAACAAAGCATTGTCTTCTCTCTTCATTGTAAAACAAATGTGCAACACTTTTTGACAAAACTTGAGCTTCACTAAAAATTGATCAAATCATACACTTTTTTTTTTTAAATCCTCTTTTTTGCTGTGGACATTAAATAAAAGCAGATTTTGCATTCATATGGATTAAAGTTTTAAAAAAGACACCTTTATGCAATAAAATAAGATAGTCTAAAGTCATAAACCAATCAAATATTTTAGAGAAATACATTTAACCAAGATTATATGTTCTGAAATGTTCATATATTAAAAAAAAAGATAAATGCATAAAAAATGTGCACTGGAATCCATTTTAGAGGTGAAAATATGAAACAAGGCAAACTTCATTTACACCACAGATGAGTAAAACGTTTGTATGAGTAAATGTTCAGTGTGCTCCTGGTGATTAATATAACACGGGTGTTCTCAGTTCACAAGACGTTTTAAAGATGTTGTCATAGACTCTAGCTGCTCATTCCCGCCATTCCTTTTCTTTACACCTGCTGTATTTTGTTGGGGCTGGGGTCTGTCCTCCTCGATCACACTTGGCAGGAGGCAGGGTACACCGTGAACTCGCCACATGGCTCCCACTCGTTTTTTCGCAGCCAATTCAGAGTTTGAAATTGGTCTCGCATGCATGTGTTTGGACTGTGGGCGGAAGGCAGACACTAAGAGAACATGCAAACTGCACAGAAACAAGTACAGAGTGATGCATTAATCTACCAAGGTACCATGAATCAGGTATGAACAAACAAAAAGTTCATACATTAAAAAAAGACTGTTAGTTACATTTGCATGTTTGTAGAGTAAATAAGTGAGCCTTGTGTTAAAGGTCCATAGTGACTTCATATTTTAGGCTTTACACATGCAACATTTATGGACCTATTGGATGGTCTATATCAGGGGTCTGCAACCTTTGTGATCAAAAGAGCCATTTTTGACACTATGCTTACTAATTATGATGTAAAACCTGCTGCAAAATCTGCTACAACTGTGTACATGTACTGTCAACTGGTGGTCCTGTACATGTTTGTTGGAGATGGCTTTTCCTGTCAGTTGGGGTGACATTATAACATGAAAATGTCTTACTATTGTTAACATTTATTTATATGTTTACATTTTAATACAAAAGAAGAGAACAGATTCATGTACTAAAAGAAAAATGTATAATTTTTTAACAATTTTATAAAAAATAAAACACTGAACTCTGCAGGCCAATGTGAGTTCTCTTAATTGTTAAAGAATTAAGTATCCTACTTAAAGCATATAAGACAGTATATAATTAGGCCAGTTTGTTGCATTTTTAAAGAAAAATAAATACTTTTTTGTGTGTGTGTTTTATTCTTAGTGTTATCAAAGTTACTCACCATTAATTCTTCTCAGCAACTTGTCTTAAAGATATTTCCAACAAAATCGTTTGGTTTTGATGGAAAGATCACGCTGTGAGACTGGAAGTTGACTTAAAGTGGCTAACAAACTAGTAGCATGATGTAGTCCACATGGTTTATACCTTGTTTTGTACTTTTCTTCACATGTTTGAAAATGACAGGAAATGTGCTAAAACTAGTCATTTTCATTGTTGACAATAATTTAAATAAAATTCAGTTTTATTTTAGTTTGGGTCAAAGCTGCTGCAGAGGTACCAAAGAGCCAGATGTGGCCCCAGAGCCACAGGTTGCAGACCCCATGAATGATTAGACAACTTTTGTTTGCTGTTGCAGTAGTGATACAAGAGTCAAACTTCAGTATTATAAATATGTTATGTGATCTGCATTGAAATATACAACAAAAGCTGCTCTGTGTTTCTCATCTTAATTCCCTGCTCTGCTGAGTGATAACTTTTATCCAAAGGTATTGATCCACTAAACTTATGAAGGATAGTCCCTTTTCAGCACAGCAAATACTGCCACTCTGTGTTCCAAAACAGATGTTACTGCCTCCGATTGCAGCTGGGAGGACACTCAGACTGCTCAAATGACTCATCGTCGACTCAACATATCACTATATCACAATATCACTCAATACACATGCGGATAAATCTTTCATCACAACTTGGACATAGTTACATGGTTTCAGTTCAAGTTTATTTATTAACGCATAATTTCATGTAGTTTTTATCTGTTTTGGAATCAGCACATATGTTTTGATTGGTATCTGTTGACAAAAAAAGCATAATATCAGAAGTTGGTGGCTCTGTGAAGTTAAACGTCCATGCTTTTCACTGTCATAGAAACACTCCAAATTTCTACTTGTTATGTTATAATTCTTTAATTTTTTAATGAAAGTATTTTCAGATGGACATCCATGCTATGCTTATCAAATTCTGTCCAGTGTAAGTTTTAATGCAGAGCATTTTTCTAAAATAATTACTAAAATGTGTTTTAATGCCAACACTAATAACTGTTCATGTTTTTGTATCAAAACCACACGCTGAGAAAGTAGAAAACTGTCTTGATCAGAGTTCGACTGACACTGATGTGTGTAATTAACCAGTGAGTGGTCAGAGTTTTAATAAAATGTCAACATATTGCTGATACACAAAGCAGTTTAAAACTTAACGAGTCTCAATCAGAATCATGTTTGACACAGATCATGCAGCCACAGCGATTCTGTTCTGTACCTGCTGATTTCCACAGGTGAACAAAAAAAATCTGATCAGATGATGAGGATTTTTTTTGTTTTTTGCCCTCACTGTTGACTAAACTTCTTCTTATTGTCTTACTGATGTGTCATATATGTCAAATCAACTGGATACCTTAATGTTGCACTTAATTTGTCACAACCTTGAGTTTTCAGTGTATTTTGTCTAAATAGTGACTGAAATTTAGATAAATTATATATATATATATATATA
>NW_023625064.1:0-3481 GCF_014905685.2 Nematolebias whitei
CATCCATCCATCCATCCATCCATCCATCCATCCATCCATCCATCCATCCATCCATCCATCCATCCATCCATCCATCCATCCATCCATCCATCCATCCATCCATCCATCCATCCATCCATCCATCCATCCATCCATCCATCCATTCTTTTACCCACTTCTTCCTTTTCTGGTTGCAGGGGTCAATGGTGCTCATATCCAGCCATCACTGTGCGCGAGGCGACATATATCCTCCGATTTCCTCAGTATTGGGATATTGATGATTTTTTTTCAGAATTACAGCAGATAGTCCAGTTTATTCTTTCTTTATGCTTTTAGTGCATGAAGTTTTTGAAGAAACATCGTGCTCTGTTGAACCAAAGACGCAGTTATTGTTAAATGAATGTAAACAGTCACGGGACTATATTCTTCCTTTTGATTTGTACAAATACCACATTTTTTGTCATGTAAGTCGCACCTTTTGCATAAATTTGCAAGTCCTGCGACATATATGGCTAAGAGACTTAATTATGTTTTTTCCACATATTTATAACCCAATTTTTGGCTGAGATTTGACGAATTCATTCATTCTGACATGGAAAATATTGAACACTAGCCTTTTCAGCCACTAGAGCATATGTGTCAAACTCAAGGCCCAGCGGCCAAATGTCAATGGACTTTTGGCACAACACCAGCCCACATTTCCATGTGGTCAGCGGTGACGCATAATAAATGCGACTTATACGGTGAAGCGACATATATGGTGAAGCGACTTGTACGGCGGAAAGTACGGTACATTCTATTAAGCATGCTGTGTTTCATTAAAGTGTGTGTAACTTCTGCAGCAGCATCAATAATAAGCTGCGTCCTGCCATACATCAAAGGTGTTTGCTTCTGAACTGAACCACATCCCTATCAGACAGTGAAAACATGTCAGCTCCTCTTCCAATGATGCACCCTCTTTGAGTTGAAGCTGCAGTCCACGTATGCTGCCCGTATGAGAGCTTTAAGTTTATTTATTTTTTTAAAATGATAAGTGTAAACTTGCATGTGTTGAGCCAGTCACAGAGTATTCATAACTAAAAATGCATATATTAGTCAGTGCTTAATGGCTTGTGGTGTTGGTTTCCTGAAATGAGGCCCTTCTTGTCATTTCTGAGCAAGTTTGTGTGATCTTTACCACAATGTGTGCGACAGAGTTGAGTGTTTTTTTTTTTTTTTTTCCAGTCAAGTGGGCTACACGTATGGGTGACTGTTTTAACTATTTGACTCTGTGGCAGAAACTAATCCCCAGCACATTATAATGAATAACAGACTGTGATGGATGTATGTTTAAAAATTTGGCATTAACTGTCAGTCTGTCTGTTGGCTAAATATTTCATGAACTACGAGAAAGATTGTAATGAAAGACCTGTGACATATTCCCTGGTACTACATCTAGAATAGATTAACTTTTAGAGCCAATGCAATCAAAGATGGCTGACACAGCCAGCTGATCGTCGAAAACACATAAATGCCTCTAACTCACTCAGTTTTACAGATGTTGAGCTAATATTTGGTGTGGTAGTAGCTGAGAGTCACTTACAGCACATATTCAGAGTGTTCCTCACTGCGCATGAGCTCTCCTAAAATATTTTATAGCTTTAACTGTTTAAGTCAGCCCATTTGTGTTAGCAAAATTTCTCACGAACAAGTGAAGGGATTTTAACGAAACTCAGAATCACTGGATGCACATTAACAAGTGCTTAATTCAGTTCAAGATGGCTGCCACAGCTAGTCAACATCAATCAGCTCATAACACAGTGAATTTTACAGATGTTGAGCAAAAAAAAAAACAACAACAACAAAAAAAACATGGTGAAGCGATGACATCATCCATGACGTTATATTGGCAGCTCTGTCAGTTATCATGAGCTCATTTTGATTTAAAACTCGGGTGTGAGATTTGATTTAAAAGTTTTCTGTTGTGTTTAACTTCAGTACGTAATCGGCATGCAGCTCCGGTAACATCTGTAAGAAGATGTTTCTACAGCACTGACCAGTTTCCCACGATGCACTGACTCACCCATCGATTATTTAGAAATCACCTGACTTGATCTGGGTGTGCTGAACCTCAGCAAACACATCACTGAATGAAATAATGCAGGCTGGACCCTTTTCTTTCTGTCACCACTCATTCTCATCATGTCGATTCAACCCCACCACCACCACCTTCCAGCTAATCCCAAACTCCGTCTGCTGTTGCTGTCTCACCTCTACTTCGTCTCCTGCCTCGAGGTTCCATTTTCTGTTTTGTTACTTTCCTCCTTCTCCTTATTTTTTGTCCTAACATGCTTCTATGTTGAAATAAACATGCATGGGTGACATGGCCTGCTTAGAGTTTCTGAACACACCATGTATAAAAATGAAAACATGCTTTTAGTAACTAATTTTGGACGCCATGACCTCATGGATTAATGGCATTTAATCGATTCTATTTTTAAAGTGCACGCAACCTCACAGTGTTACAAAAATATGACCAAATCATGGATTTCCAGAACAAATGATCATAAATGTTTGGCTAATAAATGAGTATTTGATTTGAACAAACTAAAATATATGAAAAATATAATCAATAAACCCTTTGTTTAGCTGAATACCTTTATAAAATACATTGGATTTTAAACTGTCTCTGTCTTATTCCACATGTTGTTGAGGAATGATACCCCATGCTGCACTTTTACCGTATTTTTCGGACTATAAGGTGCACCAGGTTATAAGGCTCACTGTCGATTTTTGAGCATATTCAAGGATTTAAGTGTACCTTATAGTCCGAAAAATAATTTTTATTTTTTTTTTACATTTAATGGAAGAATTTCATGATTTATTCTTAAATCTAATCATAAAACACAAAAAACATAAACATGACACTTTGATACATTGTGTGTTGATAATGTGTGACCTAAGTGTGCAGCTGTTAGCTCAGTATGTTTGACATCGTGAACAATAATTTGATAATTTCATCTTGACATGTTAAATTCAAATTTGTGAAATAAAATGAAATTAACCAACAACTTAAAACACAAGTTTTTGTTGCTTCACAGCTTGAAAATAAAAACGTTTTTAAAGGGTTTAAAAACCTTTCTTCAATACAACATACTTGCAGCTTATTGGTGAAAACAACAAACAAGGATTTTGAAGAAAAAACAAAAAGTAGCATAAGAGGTAAACGGTAAACCACCTATCAATTTCCTTGATAAACAAAACATATTTTTTCTTTCAATTTTTCTTATATTTAATAATTTTCTTCAATTTTGACACATAAAAAAAAACCACATTCCCACAGCATGCTGCTGCCACCACCATGCATTGCTATGAGAAATACGCATTCAAGTTGAAATATATTTTAGCAATGAATTCTGTTTTTCTTTGATTACATTAAAGGATAATTTTGTCCAGGCCCTGAGCTGTTGGCTTTCAGAAACTGCAGCCCTCTGAGCAGTTTTCTTGACTAGCCCTTATATAT
>NW_023625065.1:0-3477 GCF_014905685.2 Nematolebias whitei
GATTGCAGTTGTGTAGTAAGTGAATTGTTGAAAGAGCAATTAATTGGTAGAACTGTGGATTTTAGCCAGTTTATAGAGTAATCTGAAACTTTTGAGAAGGAGTTTATCAGTCCAATAACCTGAGAGATGGAGGTTTGTGAATGCCAGAGGAAGAGCAGCACATCATCAGCATATAGACTGATTTTGTGCTCTCGGTTCTTGCATTTTATGCCTTTAATATCTGTAGTTTGCCTGATTGCTGCGGCTAGCGGTTCGATGAAAATAGCAAACAGTGAGGGGGAGAGTGGACATCCCTGCCTGGTTCCCCTTTGCAGAGCAAAACTAGCAGATATTTGATTGTTTGTCCTAATGCATGCTGATGGGGAAGTGTATAATATTTGTAACCAATTTATGAAATAATTTCCAAAACCAAATTTATGTAAGGCTGCAAATAAAAATTTCCAGTTAACTCCATCGAAGGCTTTTTCTGCATCTAGAGAGAATATTGCAGTTTCAATATTTTTACTGTAAGAATAATCTATTAAATTAAATAATCTGCGTGAATTTGTGGATGAATGTCTCCCTTTTATAAAACCAGTTTGGTCTGGATGTATTATTAGAGGAGTTACCTTTTCTAATCTTTTTGAGAGGGCTTTACAAATTATTTTAAGATCAACGTTGATAAGAGATATTGGACGATAACTGGTAGGTAATACAGGATCTTTGCCTGGTTTTAACAGGAGACTAATGTTGGCAGAATTTATATTTTTTGGAAGACTGTTACTTTTCTCAGTTTCTTGTAGCATTTTGTGAAATAGTGGAGCCAGGATATTCCAGAATTCTTTATAGAATTCTGCTGGGAATCCATCTGGACCTGGAGCCTTTTTATTGGACATGCTTTTGAGGGCTTCCTGAAGTTCCACTGGTGTCAGTGGTGAATCCAGCTCCATTGTTTGACTTTCTGATAGTTTAGGAAGTGTTATTTTATCCAGGAATTCATTAATTTCATTATCTGATGGGTTTATCTGGGGCGAATACAATTCTTTATAAAAATCTCTGAAAATGCTGTTAATTCTTTCAGGATCGTAAACTGTATTCCCAGTCGAGTCTTTAACACCAACTATAGTTGTTTTTTCCTTATTTATTTTGAGCTGTTTAGCTAGAAAGCTACCTGACTTATTGCTCTGTTCAAAATTTTCGATTCTAAGTCGTTGTATTAAGAATTGAGTTTTTTTGTTAATACATTCTTTTAATTCCAATTTTGCTTTACGCATTTTATCCAGCATTTCTTCATCTTGAGAGGCTTCTAACGATTTAATGGTTTCTTCTAGTTCCTGAATATGTTTATTTTCTTTTTTCTTCTTTTGTGATGAGAATGAAATTATTTTACCTCTCATTACAGCTTTACCTGCCTCCCAGAGAACAGATGCTGATGTTCCAGGCACGTCATTATACTCCAGATATGAAGCCCACTCTCCTGTAAAATATTTGATAAAATCTACATCTTCAAGCAGTGATGTATTAAATCTCCAGTTTATACTTTTAGGGATTTCTTTTCCGTTTGCTAGATTTAAACAGACAGGAGCATGATCACTGACAGCTATAGGGTGAATCTCAGTGTCTGAGATGTCCGTCAACAACGAGCTGCTGACTAAAAAATAATCCAGACGAGAGTAAGAGTGATGGACAGAAGAGAAGAAAGTATACTCTCTACGATTCAGGTGAAGAGATCGCCATGCATCACAAAGTCCATAATCACTCATGTATTGTTTAACTATATTTATGGACTGCCAACTACGCTGAGTTCCTGTTCTACTACATCTGTCTAATTCTTCATTTAGACCAAAGTTGAGGTCACCTCCAAGTATAAGTGAGCAATCCAAGTGATCAGAAAGTGCTGAGAAAAAATCATGAAAAAAAGAGGTGTCATCAACATTTGGGGCATATATACTGACAATACACAACTTATAGTTATTTATATAAAGTTTTATTATTAAATATCTACCCTCTGGATCTGTGACTGTGTCTAGTATTTTAAAGTTAACATTTTTGTGTATTAATATTGCCACTCCTCTTTGTCTTGAGTTATAGCAGGCACAAAACACATTGGGAAAATCAGTTGATTTAAGATCATCTGCAGTTGTCGTAGATTTATGAATCTCTTGTAAAAAGACAACATCTGCCTGTAATCTTTTAAGCTGGTTAAAGATTCCTAATCTTTTTTGTTGAGTACTGGTTCCATTAACATTCCAAGTTACAAACCTTACTGTGCCCATATTTGTACGTGCGTAGTTAAAGTTGACCAGTGCATGTCACCATGGATACAAATAGATCTAAATAAAACCTGAGTTAATGCTTGAGCTAGCCTGTTTAGATCTTCACAAACAGTGATGTTGGAAGTGGAAAGATACCAGAAGATTGAGTAGATGCTGGATGTTGTTGAGGTGGAAAGATATGAAGTTCTCATATGAGGTGCCCGTGTGTGTTTTCTTATGAGGTGTGTGTGTGCGTGTGTACTTGTGGGCTTGTGTGTAAATGATTGTTGGGTGGTAAAGAAGCAATGAGAAAAATAAAAAAAAGAATGACGCAGAGATGCGTTAACAGATACAAAAAAAAAAAAAAAAAAAAAGAAAAGTGGAAAAAATAAACAAACAAACAAAACAGCTGTGACACCGTTCACCTTCACCAGTGCAAACACCCGAGCTGTGCTTTACATTTTATTTACAGATGCCAGTTAATTTACTTCCATTATTACCATTTAAATTATCACCACTAAACCCCAACTGCAGGGCCACCGTCACCAAAAGCCAAACTTTAAATAGTTCTTTACTTTCCTTTCATAGTTAGTCCAATTTATATATATATATATATATATATATACATATATACATATACATACATACACATACACATATATACACACATATACACATACACACATATACATATATATATATATATATATATATATATACATATATATACACATACATACATATATATACACACATACATACATATACATATACACATACATACACATACATACACACATATACATATATACACACACACATATACATACATACACACACATACACACACATATATACACACATACACACATATACACATACATATACATACACACATATACACACATACATACATATACATATATATACATAAACAAAGAAAGGGAAAAACAAAATAAAGAACTCAAAGTTGGACCGAACCTGGCCCATCCGTGGACCTGACCTGGCCCACGGGTCATACGTTGAACAGCCCTGCTTTAAACCAAGCTGTTGTTCCTTTTAATAAAGCCATGGAGTGATATCCCGTTCCCTGAACAGCTGACCGTTAACATAAAGTTTATCTACTGCTATTGTAGCCCTGGCGCCTTCAGATATGAATTTTTTCCTGATTGGAAATAAAACTCGCCTCCGGTCGAGTATTTCTTTAGGAAACTGATCATTAACGCTGAAATCTTTTCCACGC
>NW_023625066.1:0-3477 GCF_014905685.2 Nematolebias whitei
AAAAGGCCAGACTTCAGGGGTATCTGAGGCAGGCTTGAAACACAAGAGTCAGGGTGGCTTCTGGGTAATACCAGATGGCTAGGCCTCAGACTGACGAAGCCTCTTGGATGAGGGGCGAAACGTTTCTTTTTAACAAAAAAACGAAGTCCAGATGACATGATTCAACCTTTTTTGTTGTTATATACCTGGATGACTAAGAAAACAAACTTTGTGTGTCAGATGTGGTTATCAGTCACAAGTTGTGACTGTTATTTTGGTTCTATTGTTACCAGTCAGTTCATTTGATTAATAATCAGTTCACTTGTTATTATTAATCTGTTCATACTGTTCAGCCGTGAATCGGTTGGTTCATGGCTCCTTTCAGCATTTTTCCTCCCCGTTGAAAGTTTTCCAGGGCGTTCATGCACTCAGAACGCATAATTACACAGCTTGCGTCTGTGCATCGTACACATAATTTCGCAACGTAACTACGCACATGGAGAGCTGAGTGACAAGATGTTTTTTGGGCAAGCTTCCACTTCATACGGTGTTCGAATGGACCCAGTGAGGCGAGGACCACATCCGCTTCGCCCTTAAGCCACCTGCGACAGCCTTAAAGGGCGAAGCCTATACAAAATAGAACGTTGGTTACGTACTGTAACCCCAGATTCTATGAATATAGGCGTAGCCCTTTAAGCGTCAGGCCTCACTGGCTCCTAAGTGGCTGCAGAAAAAGCTATTTGGGAGCCGATTACCCGCTCTTAACGTAATTTATACGGACCGGGTGGGGCCCACACAGCAGGTGGGCGTGGACTAAATTTTTCAGTGTAATGCTTTGCATGACGGGATAAAACTCATCAGCGACAGCTCTTAAAGGGCTACGCCTATATTCATAGAATCTGGGGTTACAGTACGTAACCAACGTTTTTCCACACTGCGTGCAGCGTTCCTTCTGGTTTTCTGCTGCTGTAATGGTCACACAGACTGTCTCTCCTCAGGAGTGCCTGAGATGCCTAACTACCCTCTCAGTCCTTGTATTGTTGTGTTTGGTACGTAACTGTCTGCTCATCTTCTCTGTCAGCCATGTATGTGCCTTCCTATTCTCAATTCCCTTTATTCTGGGTTTTATTCATCATTTATATGGCATGTTTTTGTTTTTTACTCTGAACACCATCAGGGACGGCTATAAATGTTAAATTTCAAGATTATCTGTGAAGCGTCTTTAATTGTCGTCATATATTGAATTGAACTGTGATAGAAATCTAGTCAAACCTTTATAATCTCAGTGCTCTGTTCCTTTCAGTTGCCCTTCTTGCTGATTTGGAGAGCACCAGCTCTCCTCTTCCACGGTGTCCTGTCTTTTTGACCTCTGACCCACCACAGAACGCTGGTGCCACCTCCCAGGGCCCGGCCCAAGCTCGATGACCACCTCCAGCATGTAGATACTCACATTTACTTCAGTTGTTAGGTATCTTTGTTTGCATGTAGTTCAGTATTTCTCCTCCTCTTGCTGTTTGTTGTGTCTTAGACAGTCTCTGCTGTAATGAAGTCCTCACAGAACTCACACCCAGACAAATTATACAGGTAAATCCTCTTCTTTAGAAACTTAAAGTCTGTATTAATCTCAGCCTAAAAGACCAACAGGTACAGTAATAACTGTAGAACTATGTGGGAATAACAGCCTTGAATCTGATGGCCAGATGAAGTTTTATAAAATAGCGTTTACATGAGCTGCTGTGAAAGTTTTGAGATTGGCGTTAATTTAAGACATCTGCAATCCAATTTGGTCTCAGTTTCACTCAGATTAGCTGTTAGCTCATCAATACTGTCAAATTTAATGTATTACCTCAAACTGATGTCATTTCACTATCACTTCATTGTTTCTGGTACTAACACAGCAGAAGACGCACCACAGGAAGAACTACAGACTCTGGAGGAGCAAGTAGTGAATTTTTTACAAAACAAAGACATTGACATCGAACATGAGGACATTTCAATCTGTCACACACTGCCCAACAAATCAGATAAAGCCAAACCATCCATAGTCATCAAGTTCATTAGCAGGAAATCAAGAAACAAGGTAATAAAGCAAAAGTACTGAAGGGAACTAATGTTTACATAAATGAACACCTAACTAAAAAAATGGAAATATTACACGTGAAGCAAGGTGGTTAAAAAAACAGAAAAAAATAGCATCAACTTGGACAAGAAATGGAAACATCTGGATCAAACTAGAGGAAGGATCTCAGGCTAAAATAATAAAAGACCTGAAAGATCTGGAAAAACTAACATGAGCTCAGGAGATGACAGATGATAAATCATTGACATAACTTCACTAACAAGAAATTAACAAAATATAAAATGAACAAATACATTAAAACATGGCAACATACGAAAACAGACTTTAAAATATACAATGTTGAAGATGTGATGGATACAAATATTTCCCTGCAATAAAAGACTGAATATTATAATGAAGAACAGTTTAATGACATCAATATAACAAATGGAGGTCTCTCTATTATTCACTTTAATAGTAGAAGTTTAAATGCAAATATATCCAAAATAACAGATTATTTAAAACATCTAAACAGAACCTTTACAATAATAGCACTGTCAGAGACATGGCTCAACGATGAAAACACAACTAATGTTCACATGGAAGGTATGAATTATATCATGTGAACAGAAGCAACAAAAGAGGGGGTGGAGTGGCTCTATTTGTTAAAAATGAAATAAAATGTAAATTAATTAATGAAATGTCAATAGTTGTTGATAATATCATGAAAATAATAACAATAGAAATAATAAACAAGAATGATAAAAACATATTGATAAGTTGTGTATATTGATCTCCAGAATCAAATATAGAAATATTCACTGATAAAATCGTACAACTATTGGACAAGAGTTTTAATAAAAGCATTTTTTTCTGTGGAGACTTTAATATTGACCTGGGAAATAAAACAGATTCAAATAACATCAGTACATTTACAAATTCATTGTGTAGTTTTAATCTTTATCCGTTAACATCAAAACCAACAAGAATTACAACTCATAGTGCTACAATAATCGATAATATTTTCACAAATGTAACAAATGGGGATGTGATGGGAGGTATTTTAATGAGTGATTTGAGTGATCATTTACCAGTTTTCATGATTTATAAAAATGATCAAAGCATTACAAAAGAAATCACAATTAAGGAAAAAACAATAAACACGTCAAAAAAAGCAATGGACAAATTAAAAGATGATTTACATAAACAAAGCTGGAAAGACATGTATGTTGATGATGTGAACAGATCATATGATGAGTTTATGAATATTTTGGGAGCTCTGTATGAAAAGAATTGTGTGCAAAATAATTGTACAAAGAGAAATGTTGTTGACCAACCATGGATGACGAAAGGGTTGAGAAATGCTTGTAAAAAAAAGAATTATTTGTATACATGTTTCTTGAAATTGAGAACACAAGAGGCTGAAGAGAAATATAAGA
>NW_023625067.1:0-1094 GCF_014905685.2 Nematolebias whitei
AGTGGAGAGGCAGACTGAGGAGTGAGTGGAAAACAGGACCAGATACACAGAAACAGAAAACACACAAAGAGCAGAGGCTAGGCAGATGGGGGGGCAGCGGGGGCCGCTGACCGTGACATAGCCCCCCCTTTAAGGTCCGGCATCCTGACGGACCACCAAAGAGAAAAACCTAAGGACCGGGCGGGTGGAGGGGGCACTGGAGGTGGGCAAAAAAGGCAGGTTGGAGGTCCGAAGGGACCATCGTTCAGGGGGGCGGCTGGGAGGCCGTCCAACACGGGACCATCGTTCAGGGGGGCGGCCGGGAGGCCGTCCAACACGAGACCATCGTTCAGGGGGGCGGCCGGGAGGCCGTCCGACACGTAGGACCTTGGAGGCCGCAGCTGGCGGCGTAGAAACCTTGGAGGCCGCGTCCGGCGGCGTAGACGACTTGGAGGCCGCGTCCGGCGGCGTAGACGACTTGGAGGCCGCGTCCGGCGGCGTAGACGACTTGGAGGCCGCGTCCGGCGGCGTAGACGACTTGGAGGCCGCGGCAGGCGGCGTAGACGGCGAGGAGGCCGCGTCTGGCGGCGTAGACGGCGAGGAGACCGCATCTGGCGGCGTAGACGGCGAGGAGACCGCGTCTGGCGGCGAAGAGGCCTTGGGAGCCGCGTCTGGCGGCGAAGAGGCCTTGGGAGCCGCGTCTGGCGGCGAAGAGACCCCGGAGTCCACAGCTGGCGGTGAAGAGAGCTTGGAGTCCACAGCTGGCGGCGAAGAGAGCTTGGAGTCCACAGCTGTTGGCGAAGAGACCCCGGAGACCACAGCTGGTGGCGAAGAGACCCCAGAGACCACAGCTGGTGGCGAAGAGGGCTTGGAGTCCACAGCTGTTGGCGAAGAGGGCTTGGAGTCCACAGCTGGCGGCGAAGAGAGCTTGGAGTCCACAGCTGTTGGCGAAGAGACCCCGGAGACCACAGCTGGCGACGAAGAGGACTTGGGGCTCTGGAGGACTGCAGCGTGCGACGACCATGGAGGCGACCCCTCTGGAGATGCTGAGAGCGCCGACCCCTCTGAAGATGCTGAGAGCGCCGACCCCTCTGGAGATGCTGAGAGCGCCGACC
>NW_023625067.1:1194-1633 GCF_014905685.2 Nematolebias whitei
CTGGCGGCGAAGAGAGCTTGGAGTCCACAGCTGTTGGCGAAGAGAGCTTGGAGCCCACAGCTGTTGGCGAAGAGACCCCAGAGACCACAGCTGGCGGCGAAGAGGGCTTGGAGTCCACAGCTGGTGGCGAAGAGAGCTTGGAGTCCACAGCTGTTGGCGAAGAGACCCCGGAGACCACAGCTGGCGACGAAGAGGACTTGGGGCTCTGGAGGACTGCAGCGTGCGACGACCATGGAGGCGACCCCTCTGGAGATGCTGAGAGCGCCGACCCCTCTGAAGATGCTGAGAGCGCCGACCCCTCTGGAGATGCTGAGAGCGCCGACCCCTCTGGAGAGTTGGAGAGCGTCGACCCCTCTGGAGAGTTGGAGAGCGTCGACCCCTCTGGAGAGTTGGAGAGCGTCGACCCCTCTGGAGAGTTGGAGAGCGTCGACCCCTCTGG
>NW_023625067.1:1733-2527 GCF_014905685.2 Nematolebias whitei
AGAGTTGGAGAGCGTCGACCCCTCTGGAGAGTTGGAGAGCGTCGACCCCTCTGGAGAGTTGGAGAGCGTCGACCCCTCTGGAGATGCTGAGAGCGTCGACCCCTCTGGAGATGCTGAGAGCGTCGACCCCTCTGGAGAGTTGGAGAGCGTCGACCCCTCTGGAGAGTTGGAGAGCGTCGACCTCTCTGGAGAGTTGGAGAGCGTCGACCCCTCTGGAGAGTTGGAGAGCGTCAACCCCTCTGGAGACTTGGGACCCACTGGAGGCTTGAGAGCTGCAACGGGCGGCGTGGAAGCCTGGAGGGCTGCAGCAGACGGCGTGGGAGCCTGGAGGGCTGCAGCAGACGGCGTGGGAGCCTGGAGGGCTGCAGCAGACGGCGTGGGACCCTGGAGGGCTGCAGCAGACGGCGTGGGAGCCCGGAGATCTGCAGGCGGCGAGTCCGGCGTGAGGTCTGCGGGCGGCGAATCCGGAATGAGGTCTGCGGGTGGCGAGTCCGGCGTGAGGTCTGCGGGCGGCGAGACCAGAAGAGCCGGAGCGGGCGGCGAGACCAGGAGAGCCGGAGCGGGCGGCGAGACCAGAAGAGCCGGAGCGGGCGACGTGAGGTCTGCGGGCGGCGAGTCCGGCGCGAGGTCTGCGGGCGGCGAGACCAGAAGAGCCGGAGCGGGAACCAGAGACAAAGCTGCAGCTGGAGAACCAGAGACCAGAGACGGGGCTGCAGCTGGAGAACCAGAGACCAGAGACGGAGCTGCAGCTGGAGAACCAGAGACCAGAGACGGAGCTGCAGCTGGAGAACCAG
>NW_023625067.1:2537-3477 GCF_014905685.2 Nematolebias whitei
AGCTGGAGAACCAGAGACCAGAGACGGAGCTGCAGCTGGAGAACCAGGAACCCGAGACAGAGCTGCAGCTGGAGAACCAGAGACCAGAGACTGGGCTGCAGCTGGAGAACCAGAGACCAGAGACGGAGCTGCAGCTGGAGAACCAGGAACCAGAGACAGAGCTGCAGCTGGTGAACCAGAGACCAGAGATGGGGCTGCAGCTGGAGAACCAGAGACCAGAGACGGGGCTGCAGCAGCAGGTGATGGAGAAGCCATGAACCCCTCCCTTCGCGAAGCTCTCCCCTTCTTGCGCTGGGTTCGGGGAGGGCCAGCAGTTTGCCCCCCTCTCTCCGATGATTGCTTGGCCCCACCAGGTGGAGAGCGAGGAGGAGGTGGGCAGCGGGGTGCAGCGGCGCGGTGAGGTGGAGAGGGACGGAGAGGCTGTGAGGACCCAGGTTTAATGGCCAGGCGGGTCCCCCAAAATGGATTCCTCCTCTCCTCCCTTTCTCTGACTTTCTGGGCAGTCTTCTCTGCCTCACGGGCCAAAAACTCGAACAGAGAAATCATCCTCCCGCTGGGTTCAGTTGGTCCGGTCATTCTGTCACAATCCTCAGTGTTGGAACCCAATTGCAGAGAGGCGAGCGAGGCAGGAGTTTAAAAAATAAAAATAATTTATTTTTTAATAACAAAACAAAAGGCTGTCGGTGCAGCAAAACTTACTTGGGCAGACAGGATCAGAAACAAGGCAGAGCAGATAATCAGGTGGACAAGAAACAGACAAGACAGAAGAGGACTGAGATGTCTGTAAACACAGAACAATGACCGGACAAGGAGTGAAGGAGAGAAAGGCTTTTTATAAGGCAGAGGGAGAGTGAGTAATGAGAGCACCTGGGCAGGTGGCTGATGAGGGACAGGTGTGAATGATAAAGACTGAGGAGTGGAGAGGCAGACTGAGGAGTGA
>NW_023625068.1:0-3477 GCF_014905685.2 Nematolebias whitei
TGTAAGGATCCCACTGCCTGCAGCCTGCCTTGCTGATGGCCGCTGATTACCAACACCTGGCGGCCATCAGCCTGATGAGCCTCTCCATCTACTTAAGGCTGCAGTCCGGTGTGATTCAACGCTGGAGCATATCACCTCTTATGGTATTGTACTGTTGTGAGGCAAATGCCTTGGTGAAAGGAATTTGTTCACCTTCTGCTCTTTTTTCCAGTTTCCTGGTTCCTCGTGCTCTTTGGATTCCCCTCGTGACCTGATTTGGATCCTAGGCCTCTCAGGTGTTCCTCGTGCCTCTTTGCCTCCAGTGCCAGCCTTCCTCGTTCCCCTTTTGGACTTTGTTGGATTCCCCTCTGCTGCTCGCTCGCCTTGGACTGAAGGACCAGCTCTCCCTTCGGGTTGGACTGTAAGGATAAAACACACTCCTTAAAATCAACTTGAGCCTCCCCCGTTGGACAGCCATTAACCTGTCGTCCCTCTTTCCAGGAGCCTCAGACCAGCAGCCAGTGGATGTGATTTAATCTCACTGTAAATAATAAACACTGTTATTTTGTATTTCCCTTGTGTCTGCCTCGTTCTGGGTCTCATATCATCTGGGTTCCCCGCGCACTCCTAACACTGTTTGAGGAATTCAGTGAATGAAAAATGTCCTGGTAAATGCCTTTCTTGCATAAATACCTTAATCACTTTTTAAATGCAAGATAACAGTAATAATTCAGCTTGAGGAACGTTTATTAACTCAAAAATGCCCGTAGCAGACATAAGCACGTCTAATTTCACCAAAAATAACCTAAAACGAAGTGAAACTGTGATTTTAAGTTTCTACAGGAGGGGGCAGTGTTAGCTTTCTACCAGCAGGAGCCTATGACAACTTCCTGTGGACGTTCTGTTGACATCCTGTCGTTAGCCGCTTAGCTTAAAATTAGCATCGGCTAAACTCGGTTAAATCAACATTTCTGAACGGATTCAAAGCTTAAACGTGGCGTTGTTTCAACAAGCACGACTTCTTTGCATGAACATGAGTTTTTGGGGACATGTGACACGGCACATTTAGTGATTTTAAGCACAGAAAAGATTTCGGTACAACCGAGCTTTACAACCTGACATCAGAGGAAGTGACGTAGGACGTCACACATCCGGTCGTTAGCTGTTAGCTTAAAATTAGCATCGGCTAGCGTTGTTCAAAAACACAATTTAATGATGGATTTCAAACTGAAACGTGGCAAAGTTTCAGCGATTAGGCTTCAAAGAAACGGAGCAGCGGATCAGAATGCAACTTTAAAGCGTTTCAACTTTAAATAGCAGATTGAAATTCCCTATGAAGACGAGCTTCATTTCCGGGTCACGTGACTGAATCTACCAATGACAGAGCAGCAACGGGGGCGCGTTCTTATATCGCTGACTCAGAGGAAGTGACGCAGCCACGTCACTCACTTCTCAGCGAATCAAAGCGTCCCAACTCAGCCGTTTTCAACCAATCACAGATCGTTTTTCCAGCTAGCGTGTAGCATTAGCCTGAACAAGTCCGTCAACTTTTCGTCTTTTAAACGGTCAAAATGTACCATTTTCTGTTAAAAATGTAACGAATAAGCTCCCAGCTGCACGGAGGCGGCGCTCCGGTCTCAAAAACGTTTCACCAACCATTTAAAACAACTCGTTCAAACTTAGCAGAACCGAGCCGTACCAGAACAGCGTCTGGAACACAGTTTAAACAGAATAAAGCGTTTTCACAGCACATTAACTTTGTCACACATTACAGATGTACAAATTCAGCTTTCAAAAAGACATATTGACTCACAATTTCAGCCTTCAAAACATCACTAGCTGCAAGAACCTTGCTGTACTTTCTCCAAGCGTCGCAGCTGCGCTGCGTTTCATACAGCTACAATCTGCACTTTTTCATGCCAACATGATATTCAATTGTTACGCGAATACAGTCCATTTATTAAGCGTACGAGGCCACCAGATGTAGATGAACATATGCTGATATATATTCATAAATTAAACGGATTCTTTCATTTTTCTGGACTGTATAATGTCCGTGCATTGAATTTAATAAAATGTGGACGGAAACGTTAATTATCTTTGACTCACCAACGACAGTGGGTCATTTATTAACAGAATCAAGTTTAACACATCACACATTTACATTAATTGGCAAAAATTGAAAATAACAACAGCTTATTTAGGCTAGTTTTCCAAGGAGGAAACAATACGGCGATTGTTTCCCACTTCCAGCAGTACAACAGACATTAACCATACGGTCTAGCAGATAGAGGAGTTTAAAGATTGAAGCTTAGAGGGAGGGAGATGGTGTGTGTGTGAGTGAAAAGTGTTGAACAGAACGGCACCCTCCATTCGACCCAGCTTTCCTCGGTACGCTCGGTAGTGAACTCGACTCATTACCTCTCTGACGATGAATCAGTGGAAGCGGAGCTCCAGTTAAGCTACTGGTCCAGCGTCTCCGTAGGATGGCAGAGAACCGTCCGGAGTGGTGGCGGGACTTCATCAACAACAGTTCACCTCACGAGTGGACTTCACATGAGTGGAGTCCTTCAGAAGTTCCACTCAGAGGTGGAAGATGTCATAATTCCCACAAGACTCGGAAGAGCTCTGGATTATGCTGGACTTCTGTTCTCCCAAACGACTGGAGCTGCAAACTCTCCACCCGACTCCAACTGGGTTGAACTAGGAAGTACCGACATTTAAAGAGCTTTGTTTCCGGTTCATTTGGGAGTTTCTGATTGGTCGATGGACCAAAACAGAGGTGTGTTTTGTGATGTAAGGTGTTATTAAAAAGTCAAGGAAAAAGATTAAGATTGTTTAAGAACAGACAGAAGATATTATGAAGAACTCAGACTTCGTGGAGTCAATTCTCTAGTATCTTGCTGTAAAAGTTAAACATGACATTTCTTTTTCAGTAAACTTGCAGTTGACCGAAACTTGAACTTTGACCAACTTACACAACTTGCTCATTTCAAACAGACGATCAAGAAATTGAATCATTACTCTGTAACATATTCCAACTTGATTTCCACTTTGAATGAGGATTAAAAATCGTTATTACTGTTTCACAGTTGATTTAAAAATGAGTAGTTCACTTCAACATTTGGAAATGGTTTGAACTTGTCATGAACCAGAGGCCGGATCGCAAACAACAACAACAACCACTGAGAGGGTTAAAAGATTTATTGTGAAAAAAAGTAAAACTCTGGAGTAGGTCCGGTTCTGGGCTGGTTCCGATCTTCTGATTGGTAGTTCGTGATTGGGTAGTGTTGTAGTGGCGGGCTGCCAGTAGAAGTAGAACTGATGTTAAGGTCCACTGGAACGGAGTCCAACAGGCTTGCAACTAAAAGATAAAGGTTAGTAGATGCAGGGGGAAAGAGACTAATTGGGGAAATGAATCTATGGGAATCAGATTCAGGGGTAAGGATAAGTCCGTGATACAGAATGAGCTTGACCTTTAATCCGTGATCCAAAAAA
>NW_023625069.1:0-3475 GCF_014905685.2 Nematolebias whitei
ATTACGCATCAGTCTTTCACCGACAATTTTCTCCTATCTTTGATGGATCTATATATATATATATATATACATATATACATAAATATATATTATTAATTAATTTATTTACGAGGACCTGACTTCTTTAGATTTTTCTACCTGGATTATTGAGCGTGCATCAGAGCTCTACCAACTGCACCACCGTGCTGCTCAAAATAAATATCCTTATGCATGCTCAAAATAAAATACAATTTAAACAAATGAATTTGAATGTACTTTAATGTGTGCACAATCTTTAATTCAATTCCTTGATGTGGCTCCTGGTTGAGTATTTCATCATTGTCGGTGAAAGACTGATGCAGTTAATTTAAGACGTGTCAGGAGGAGAGAGCCGCTGCAGTTGTACCAAAACTCAGAACCTCTGATCACAGGAGTTCTAAATGTGTTGCTTTAAACAGCAGCCACCATTACCTAGAAAAATAAACCACAAGGCAGGAAGCTTCAGTGATCATTGTGCTAAAGAGGTGTTCAAATATTAAAGGCGGTAAAGTTTTGCACATCACTTTTTGCAGATGCTTTCAATGTATGTCTAGTTTTTACAAACCGATCAAGGGTACATGTAATCACAGTAAAGCAGCATGATTAATAAGTTTTTAAGAGCTTTTCTAAAAGCTGCATGTAAGAAAGATCCTGACCAGAAGAGGGCATTATAGTAACTTATGAAGTTATATGAGAATTGTCTTTTTAAAACAAATAAATACAAGTTTGTTTCAACCATTTTATTTTAACATAATGCACAAAACAAATATTTCAGGTCACCGGAAAATTGACACCAGCTCTTTCATATTCCCTTGAATTGTTTTTAAATCATTATAGAAGCGGCCATGTTTGAAATGCAGAATTGTTTCTGTTGTAATTAATCATTTTTATGTTGGTGTGGTCTATGTTTATAATAGTAAAACATACAGTGCTGCAGCATCTACACACGCATAAAGGCAGAATCATGCTGCCGTATGTGTGTGTTCTTCACATGCAGGTTCTGCTTCTGGAGGGTTCTTGCAGTGTGTGTTGAACTGGACTCACAGTAGAGTACACACACTCCTGTGGAGAGTCTTTCCTCTTCTTCATTCCTTTAGCCTTTCTTGTGGAGAAATTTAATGCCACATAGTTAACTGCATCTGCATCACCTTCCTGTAAAATAAAGAATACCGTATATTGTTTTACTTTCATTGATAACTATGTTATGGTTCGAACTTATTGTTGCAGTTTGCACGCTTATCTACACACCTTAATATGACAAGATGGAAGTTTATTATTTGACACAATAACAAATAAATGGTTTTAATTATATTAAGATAAATGTGTCTGTCAGAATTAGTAGCTAGACAAAACATTTAATATTTAATAAAACTGAAAGAAACAAAATAATCTGCAGTAATTCACTTTTGACACTTGACGCATGATTAACAAACGGTTTAATTTTGGATAAATCAGATTTTCTATACAGAAAAGTATGATCAGTCTAGTAGAAATATGAGTCTGGGCTCACTTTATTCACTCTCCTCTCATTTTGGTGCAATTAAAAAGATGTTTACCTCATTTTTTGGTTTGTTTCTTGTTGACTGCTCACGGTCAGAATTATTGGTATCTCTATTTACTCCTGCAAACAAAAGCAAAGTAGTCAGTTTCTGTAAAATACCGTTTGATTTTCCATCCTCAGCCAATGAACATAGAGCAGTAGATTCATCACATTTAAAATTGTAAAGTACTGAGCTCAAACAAAAATAGGGAGCTAATTTGATTTTCACTAAATCAAATGGAAAAAAAATTTAAACTGTTTAGGTCCATTAAATATTATATGTACAGTGTATGTTATTTCAGCCGTTTTCCGTTGTGTGAGACTATGGTAAGTTGATTAGTATTAAAACAAAGCTGAGTGTACTATATTTAAATTTTGCTAATTTTATGTGAAAGTTTCATATTTATTTGTTTTATCTTCTCTAAAGGAACAATGGTGAATCCCATTCTGTAAACAACTTCACAAAACAATCTAATCTGGCCTTCATCTGACCATAATCTGGCTGTAATCTGGCCTTTTTCAGGTCTACATGCCACCAAAACGTAAAGCGTAAGTGAAATACTGCTAATCCATATATAAATGCCATAATAAAAATATATATTAATGTTCGGATGCTTTGTATTACCTCATCAGTTAACAAAGTATCTCTCAAGAATCGTTATATTGAAACTAATCTGATGCAATGTACTTGTACTCATTGGAGAAAAAATATGTAGTGTACATGTGTTACAAAAAGCTGTTCAAGTACAAATATGAATGAGATCATATTCAATGAACTTGATAAATAATGGAGACAATTTCATGCATTCTCTATGTTTTACTTATTAAAGACAATAATGTAAAATTCTAGATGCTTTTATTAGCTAACCTGAGGAAAACTTGGGGTATCATATTTTGAAAGATAATGTAATATTTTGTGTATTTACAACTTTTGCATAATTCTGTAAATGACTAACATACCTTTGCAAACTCTTTGATTGATGTAGACAACAAGGATGATGATTACAATCCCAGAGCAGGCCAGTAGCATAACCAGTATGATGACCATCGTGGTAAAATGTTGTCCTGGAGGAAGAAAAAGTAAGAAAATGATTGTTCAATATGATTGACTGTCACAAAGACTCTATAGAAATCAAAACACCAAGCCTGAAAATAAACAATACACAATAAAGTATGTAGGTTGATGATGAGTTAGGAACAAGATATTTTATTAAATAAGTACACACCCTCCTGCCTTTTGGATTTATATAAAATGTATTGAACATTTCTGACTTCCTTTTTAATTTTTTATTTTTTTTCCCAGAATCAAATTATTTCATGTAGAAAGTTAATTAAAAAAATAAAAGACTTTATCTAGAATTAAAAAAATTTAAAAATATTAAAATAACAAGCATGAATAGATTCAGGTGAAGCAGATACCTTTATCCACTTTAGTTCCTTGACCCAGCAGAATCCTTCCACATGTGACCACAGCACAGTAGTACGTCCCAAAGTCTGGAGAGTTGATGGTTTTGGACAGTTGGTATTCACAACTCCTTCCTTCTTGTGCATCACTGCACTTCTTTTGAGCATAAACAAAGTTTGGGTGGGATTCTCCTTCTCCCAGTCTGAACCAGTACGCTATGTTTTCACCTGAACACTGCTCAGTGTTTTCTTTGGTCTTGGAGAGAAGTGAACAATTGAAAGTCACTCGGTCACCCTCCTGGACTGATGCGTTCTTCGGAGTTTGACTGACACGACTGAAGCTTTTCTCAGTGCGATCTGGATTGGTTCAGTAAAAGAAACAATATAAACATTACCAAGAAATGTTGAGAAATAAACTCTATGTTGAAGATGACACAGCTTAATATTTGCAGCCAGACAAATACTCCCTATATCAAAAGCAAATATATATATATATATATATATATATATATA
>NW_023625070.1:0-3475 GCF_014905685.2 Nematolebias whitei
GGTAATTCCATTGTAGCAATGCTTTAACCCCTTGGAAACAGAGTCTGTAATCCATTGGAAAAAGTCATATAATCCACAACGGTAAATCCACAACGATTGGAAGTGTTGATTAATCAGCATACAGAGGGGTACCCTTGGATTGAACTGAAGATGCGGCCACTGGATGAAGAGCGGAGACCAACGTCAGGATTGCAGGTCGCCTCCAGCGAAGGTCGTCTCTGGGCGACGTCCAGTCGGTGCCGTTCTGGTTCAAATGTGACATGCAATTATGTGGTTTGAGGTGGGCTTATGAAGGGGATTTTACATAAGGCCTTAAACTATATGCACCTGGTGTGTAAGCTATTATGGTTGAGAACAGCTACAACTACCAGTTAAGGGGTGGAACATGCTGAAAAGGGGTAACTACAGGGGTTTATACCTATAGAAAAGGGGCCCAAACTATTTTTCCATTTCTAACTTGGTTTAAGTTAGCTTTACATGGTAAAATATAGTTTGGTTCAATTGTCTGTTGTCTTTTAGACGAACGACTTGAGATTGGGTGTTTGGTTTCCCCATAAATGTTTTGGAAGTCTATGGCGAGACTCATCAAAAAGAATTAGCTATCCCCCCGAATAGAATTGTTCGAGTAGGTTCGGCTTAAGCGTTGTGAGATCAATGTAGATTATGGTACTTAAGGTAGCAATAATATACATTGACTCCGCAAAGATTGCAATTTAACGAATGAACTGCATGTTGGCATGGTTAAAGGCCTCTTAGTCTCTAACTTAACTACACAAGATTCATTCTTACCTCAGAAACAACCAAAACCAATTCAACAACGTTTCAACACCGACAAGAGTAGTGACTAAGCAACTAAAAACATCGTTTCACTGCTTCACCTCACCCTGGTTGTCAGTTTCAGTCACGCTGTCCCGTGTAAGTGGCTTCTTTGCAGACCCGCATACGCGAGACATAATCATATCGAGGTGCGCTGCATGGCGATCCAGGTCAACTCGGTGTGACGTGTGGCCCCGGAACAGGGATGCGAGTATCCCACACAATACGAGGGTTATCGTCATTAGCAGGGCTATGATTAACGTGTCCGCGCTTGACCACGCATAGGTAATTGGTTGGATCGGGTTCTTAATTGTGGACCTGAGGGACTTGAGAACTCGGTTTATTGGTTCCACGTCGACGACTTGGGTGCCTTCAAAACGGATCCTTCCCAGAGTTTCTGGATCTATGTCTATAGACATGTTCACCAGGTACTCTGAGTCATCCAGAGTCGCGTCCCATTGTTCCGGATCGAGGTGATAGAGCGTCAAATCACCAATGTGTATGGTTGTTCCCTGGGGAACCCTTGTCCACATTGTTTTGTCCGGTAACGTCAAAGGTCTATTTGCTCCAGGTTGATCATAAGCCATGATCGCCTTTCTTTGAGGAGCGTTCACTAGCCAACGTGAGCCAATTATTTCCGCTTTTGCAGCTTTAGCCAGGTGTCGAGGCGTTACGGTCGTTGAACACTTAGAATTTTTCGGAATAGGTGTCAACCCGCATAAGCCCGCGGTTTGATTCCACACAAACGGCTTACTCGCGCACAGATAATGTATCTCCCGAGTGAGAACACACATCTGAAGGTTTGGAGCTAGATAAACTGAGGGGTTATCGTCGTGGTACGCAACCATCCTTGGTGTGTCAATTTGAACATGGTTTTCACCGTGCCAATTGCCAACATTAACAACGTCCCTGAGTCTGTATATGCCATTTGAGGGAATTATCGGTAGGTTGATAATGAACGCCATTTCAAACGTTTTGTGATTGACGTAGATTGGAATTGCGCTACCGAGAGTGTAAGCCAGGTGAGCCTGTATTTGCGTGACTCTTTCGCACGTAGCGGAGCTGAGGATGTCGTTCACCATCTGTAGAGAGACTAGATATGGTGGGATCCTACCGGTGGCTAGTGTATCTACCGACGAACTGATATCTCTAAGCATATCAGCAAAAATCCTATCCATTAGGTGTGCGACAGCGTAATCCACTTCAACCTTAAGGGCTAACTCATTTACCGCATGTACGAGGGCTTTGATTTCTTGGGTGTGAGTATTCAGCACTAGAACAGTATCCTTTACGGTTTTAGTCACCTGTGTCAATTGTGTTAGTTGAAGGTCCATTTGCGCTCGGATCTTTGGGACCTCGCTCTCTACTTCATACACGTGTTGTTTTAGGGACGTTATACTGACAGTGTTGTATGCGGACAAACCCAGGCTAAACAGCGATCCGAGTGAGGAAGCAGCGAGTAAAAGCCCGCCGATGTCGCGCTTTTGCCTTCTGTGTGTTCCACCCAACTCTTGTTGGGTGTAGGTGAACTTATGTAGTTGCTTCAGGACGTGTTGGATCTCTGCTTTAGCACCCTGTAGGGATACTGTGTACCATAGTTTGTTTAACCACTCATTTTTAATGTTAATGTGTTGTTGGACCACGGTTTGGGGGTCGAAGCGGACAAAGACCTTTCGAGTGTATAGGCGGCAATCTGTGATGAGCAGTCCCGGCTGGTCCCGCAGAGCGATGCCCGAGGTGGGCCCAAGGGTTACGATCTCGGCTTGCCCTTCTTGGGTGGCACCCAAGAGGGTGAAGATTACCAGGAGAGGTACCATCATTGTCCTATGGAAACACAAAGAGATAGGTCTTAGCTTCTTAATTGTCGGGGGTAGGACCCGCAAGTTTAAACTATGGTTAAGTTTATTATCCATTAGTTATCTTCTGCTTGGGTGACCCTTATTCCCACGAGGTCAGATTTTGTGAGATCTTTGTCTCCTGAGGAGTTATTGCACGCCTTGTGTGGTTTAACCTGGTTACGATGTACCCATTTAACAGTTGGCTCTTTTTGGCCTTTACTGATTTTTATCTGATAGACAACTGGAGACAGTTTGTCGGTTATCAGATGGGGTCCAGTCCATCTAGGCATCAGTTTATGGGCGAGAGATCCGGTCCCGGACTCTCTTCTCCCAGTTTTGGGGGCAAACGTGTAGTACCAGACCCTGTCTCCCACTTGGAGTTCCTCGTGAGATGCCTTTTGGTCGTAGTACGCTTTGCGTCCGTCAGCTGATTTTTCCAGGTTTTTCTGTGCGAAAGCAAAAGTGTTTTTAAGGTGTTTTTCCAAGTCCTTCATGTATTGTTGTGTAGTGTAGGCTGTTGCCATGGCAGCATCGCCTGGTTGGTACAACAGGTGTAGAGGGAATAGTCATTTGTCGACCCGTCATCATCTCGAAAGGAGAGATGCCAGTCGACGTGTGTGGAGTGGCCCTTATGGCCATGAGGACCAGAGGGAGTTTCACGTCCCAGTCCTTGTGGTTTGCGGCTACGTATTTTTTCAGAATACTCACCACAGTCCTGTTTGCTCTCTCAACCTGGCCTGAAGCCTGTGGGTGGTAGCCAATATGGAAGTTGGCTTTAAAGGGAGTAAAAGATGGTATGTGAGGGGAAGTGTTGACCAGAA
>NW_023625071.1:0-3475 GCF_014905685.2 Nematolebias whitei
GCCCTTGGGGGTGATCAAAGATTAATCTATAGTGGCCAAGGCCACTATTGGCCAATGGCTGCCCTCTGGCTCCTCCATTGCACCTGGTGGTGGATAAAATGTGTCCCTCCACTCATCAAGATCAGTCACTCTGCGCAGATTCAGACAAGTGAAAATAATATTAATAATAATAAAAAACTAAACTTGCATCTATTCTTCTACACAATGTTACTCCTACCCACTTTAAAATCTTGCTCTAACAACATTCAGGTTTACTTGCATTCTCCATTCAATTCCAGTCCAGAAAAACTCTTTATCTCCAAAATTACAAAACACTCACGGTTCGAACCCCTCAGAGACAGGGGGCATCAGTGTATCACTTATTTATTAGTGTGTGGAATTTTTAAAATACACACAATGATGCAAATGAGAATTCTTAACGTTCCTACCATAGTTTTTTTTTTTTTTTTTTTCGGGTAGCAATGTGTGTGTGTGTGTGTCTACTGTGCATAGTCTACTCTGTGACCTTTTCTTCTGCTTTTTGGCCCATTCTTTCATCCCTAAGTGACCACTTGCACAAGTTAGAACAAAACTTTTGTTCTGCAAAATTAAAGGCACTGTCTTTAAAAAAATTCTCTAAATTTTAATAACAAATCTCGTGACCTAATAATAATAATCCTTTTAATCTTTTTCTTTCTTTTAGTTGTTAAGTTTTTCTGGTAGTGTGTGCATGTCTCTTCAGTACATACAGTAAACACACATGTATCTGGACACACACACAGAAGGACATGCAGCAGATATGTGACTCATGTGGAAGAACAAGCATTCATTCATAACAAAACCACAAAACACTGAGTCCAACCAGATTCTGCAAAACAGTGTTTTCTGTAACTCAGATGACTACCAGCCACAAAGGACATATTATATCTGTTTATGAAAAAAATACTGTGAGCATTGTTTGACAAATGCTTCCCGGAAACATAAAAAAAAATCTTAAAGGGATAGTCTTGTCATTTCTGAAGTGATTTTCTGTTCAGTCAGTGCATCAACAGTTGGTACCTTTCCAGTTGTGACACCGTTCCGAGAGCACAGAGGATAAAGGACAAAGTTTTGAACTAGGCTAGGCTAACGGCTAGCCTAATGAGTAGCCTACCCCACATTTATTTTTCTTAAAGAAAGCTCTGTCTCCAAAATAACAAACCAGTGTGAAATAGTAATTGTACAATAGGTCATATTTAAGAGGCTGTGACATAGGCCTACATATCATACAAATATACAAAAGAGAGAAGAAAATATCTTCATATTTAAAAAAAAAAAAACATAATACACATGATTTTATCCATTTTGCCCAATCACTGGCATATTTTGAACTTGGAGCAGCCAAAGTAAAACAGGAAGTTGCATCAAAGGGGAACTCTTTAGAAAGGAGAACATTCTAGTCATGTCATTAAAGCAATTTTATTTAAACTCTGATGCTTTGTCTCTTTCTAATAGTGACTCAAAATTATCTAAAGCGACATCAGATTTAACATGATACACAGGGAATGGGCCAATGAACCTGGGGGGTAGCTTTATACAGTAGGTGTATCCTTTTTAAAATAATACCTGTAGTACAGAGACAAAACCTTTCACCCACCTTGTAGTTGGGGAGCAGTGAACCTACTCTGTGCAAACCTCTTGTTCTGGAGTCTTGTTCAATGTAAATAAGGGCCTCCTTGGTCTGGTGTCAAACTCTCCAACATCTGTGGAGCTAATGCTCTACTGAAGGGACTGAGCTATCTGACTACTGGTTAAAGAACAGAGGAGATGAATAACCTAAAGAGGTCTCAACAGGGGGCAGCACGGTGGCACAACTGGTAGAGCTGCTGCCTCTCAGCGAGCAGGTCCTTGGTTCAAACCCTGGTCCAGGGGCCTTTCTGGGTGGAGTTTGCATGTTCTCTCCGTGCATGCGTGGGTTTTCTCCGGGTACTCCGGTTTCCTCCCACAGACCAAAAACATGCATGTTAGGCTGATTGGTAACTCTAAATTGTCCCTAGGTGTGAGTGAGAGAGTGATTGGTTGTTTGTCTCGTTTGTCTCTATGTGGCCCTGTGATGGACTTGCGACCCATCCAGGGTGTACCCCGCCCCTCGCACAGTGATTGCTGGACATGGGCACCGGCGACCCCCGTGACCCAAAATGGAATAAGCGGGTAAAGATAATGGATGGATGGATGGATGGTCTCAATAGGAGATAAACTGATTGCAGAGGAGATGAGTGAAGTGTGGGCATACTCAACCCAAGGCAGATGTTGACAAAAAGATGTAGGACTATTGTAATAATGCACCTTAAGGTTGCTTACAGTTGTTGATTACAACTCTTGGGGAAAAGCTCACAAGGATTGACAGAACACCTTCCACACATGCTGAATCAACTGTGATCCTCATTCGGAAACAATGTTGATAGGAATCCCATGAAGTCAAAACACGTGGAGTGCAGGGAGTTGGGCAGTCTGCAATGTGGAGGGAATGTTGGGGAGAGGAACCAAATGTGCAAACTTACCATACCATACCATACCAATTTATTTATAGAGCACTTAAAACAGCAACAAGGCCAACCAAAGTGCTGTACAAAAGAACCAAACATGCACAGCAGACAGGAAAACATAAAATAGAAATACAGATACAAATAGCAGCAGAAGCTAACTAAAATGGCCAACAGAGTAGAGAAGAGACCGGGCCAAAACAAATCACACCGTGTTAAAGGCAAGTGAATAGAAGTGGGTCTTCAAGCGAGACTTAAAGACTGAGAGTGTGGGAGCCTGCCGGACACTCAGTGGCAACTCATTCCACAGTCGTGGACCTGCAACAGAGAAATCCCTGTCACCTCTGAGCTTACGACGGGTTTCTGGGACTGAGAGAAGCATCTGGTCTGCTGACCTCAGAGAGCGCAGTGGGACTTGAAAAAAATGATAGTGAGAATGACTGAGTTACCTTCTGACACAGGTCCAATTTAATAAAATCCAGGGTGATTGAGACCAATGACGGTTAGGAGTGGGTAGAGGCTGCATAAGTCCAGCTGGGAGCTGGTTACCCTCGTTATGGATAAAGATGGGACACACTGACACAAACTATTTGATGTCTCGAGTTTGGCAAAAAGTAACAGGTACCCACCATACATACACCATACATTCACCATACATACCATACAAACATTGACTTTCAGGTACTTTGGTACCTTTGTGGGGAAGCTGTGACTGAGTGGTTAGAGCAGTCGTCCTCAAATGAGAGAGTTTGGGGGTTCAATTCCACCAGCAGTCGCATGTTGTAGTGTCCCTGTACAAAACACTGAACCCATCATCGCCATGTTATCTAAAGCACTGATTAGCCTCCATAGATTTGTTAAGATCAGCTTTGTAGAGTTCTAGAAGAGAGCTGTATGAATGTGTGTGGAGGTAAATGAGGGCACAGATTGTGTTGTAAAGCACTTTCAGTATCTTGATTAGATAGAAAGGCACT
>NW_023625072.1:0-3475 GCF_014905685.2 Nematolebias whitei
TTGTTGAATACAGGGTCGGTTTAGCTGAGAGGACACAGGGTTAATTGACTTTTCTGATTTTATTTACCACCTAAACAATTACATCTCCTATTTAAATTTTTAAATAGCAGATATTGGCAGGAGAACAGGAGTACAGTTTTTCTGAAAAAGACTGATTATTCCTCATCATCAATTTTCTTTTCTCTTTTCACCCACTTGGGTTGATGAGTAACTGTTTAAAATAGCGAATTTCTGGAAGTAAACGGTTTAAAAACGTTTTTAAACTGATGTGCTGTGAGACTTTTAGAAAAATTGCAGGTTTATAAAAATTCAGTGCTTTAGAGTAAAAACACTCAGAGGCTTGGTAATCTAGTATCTGTTAAAAAATAAGCACATAAAAAGTAACACTGCATAGAAGCATTTACTTAAATATTCATGAATTGCGGTAAAACCTGAGACATGTGCCTATTCCTCTGAATATGTTGACTTATAACAGTACTTTTGTGTAAACCCAGAGCTAAAATAGTGTGAAACTCATTGACATTTGAATACAATTATTTACCTGTAAAAATATCTGAAGCTGGCAATTGTTTTACACAGATAAGTGCTGAAGAGTGAATAACCATGACAGGTGTCAGGGAAAAAGATTTTGATCCTTATGAGATGAAGGACTGTTTAGAAGATGCGTTAGCGCTGCTGACAGCATCCTTACATCCATATGGCAAACAGGCGGACAGCATGAACCCAAAAGAGTTATTGGACAATCTGATGGAGGTTGCAGAAGGTGTGACCTCTACAGAAATTACAATGTCAAGTTATGAAAAGCTGGCTAAAATTGCAATTTTGCTGAAAGAATCATTCTATGCAGTTGTTAAGAAAGCTGATGACCTTGCACTAAGGTTATACAGTGAAAAAGAGGTGGTTCAGAAGATTGAAGAACACTTCCTTCAATTTAAAAGCGAACACGAGGTCCTCACAAGAAAACATTATGAACAGATGTTTCAACTACAGCAATATGCACGTGCAGAAGTTGATAAAATGAACAGCAAAATACAGTTACTTGATGCATCACTATCTGAAGCCAGGGATGCTAAAGATGTGCTTAAAACACAACTTAACGAATGCACACTGATAAAAGAGGGATTACTCCAGCAATGTCTGCTTTTACAACGTGAATGTCGGACATCACAGGAACGCCTGAAGGCTTGTGAGGAGAAACTGGCCGCAGCAACAAATAAAAGTTCTGCCGTGGGGCGAGTTTGTCTGGAACTCAGAGAAGACTGTGGACAGAGTCCGGGTCACCCACAACCACCCCAGAAAGATGTTGTTGCACCTCTTGCTTTTAAGCCCATCCAACCACCCTCACCTAAAGTGGTAGGAACAGACCTTAACAGGTCTCCTCCACCAAACATGCAACAGTGTGCAGTGAATGTGTTCGAGGCATGTTCTCATGTTAAGACGCCCATAGAGGTGTTTCCTGGTGTAAAGGTTAAACCCCACTCCCCAGAAATGGAAGGAAGGCGTGCGTCGCCACCTCTTCCTAAAACAGGCGAGAAAAGGCAGTATTTTCAAACTAACAAACCACGTAATGAAGGTGCACGCTGGGACAAAAAGGCTCCTCTTTTAGAGGATGAAAGTGATTATCGTAAATGGGGCATGCGTAGGACGCAAAGATATGGGATCCAAGAGGACCCATATTACCAGGGGAAATCCGAAGAGGAACCCCCAAAAGACGTACCTAACCCTCCCCCACCTCGGACGAAACGAACCGAGGCGATAAAATAACAAAGGTCCCAGGAACAAGGCCCTACACCTCTGAGCTCGGAGGAGACAGAGAAACTACAAAGGTTTGTAGAAACTTTGAAAAACGCTGAAATGGGAATCCAACCAGGAGCACAATGTAGTGATCTGATCGCTACTAAATCTGAAGGCGCGAATGACAACATTACAGATGTCGGTGAAACACACCAAGACATTGCTGTCGTTGCCTCCAACAACCCCTCATCGGACGAAGGGGGGGTAAACTCACACTCAAACGATGATAAGTCATCGCAAACTGACCACTCAGAACCTGACTTTCATGATTTTGAACTAGGCATTCCAGTTCTGGGAGGACTCCCAGATAACCTGGTACCGAGTCAAGAAGCTGGGCCAGTATGTTTCACGAAACCATCACAGGCCATCGCTCTTTTCTCACCCAATGACGTCGACCAAGGACCTCAAACCTATGGTGTCTTACCCATAGACAGGTCCGACGACTCAGAAAAGGATTCGTTGGAGCTCCCCAAGGAGCAAGAACCCTCATCAGTCTCATCACAGATTGAACAGGTGGTCGCTCAAGCCGACGCTCTGACATCTGATGAAGAAAGAGACAAACTTCGCCAAGTTCTTTTAAAATATGAAAAGTCATTTTCAACTGACCCAGACATCATCCAACTTCAGAAGTTGGATGATCCTACAATTAACTCGATAATACTGTATCTGACTGACCCAGACAAATACACTCCATCGAAAGGTGAACTGGATCCCAATCCAGACCTTAAAGTCCTCTTTCAGCTGCGCAAACAGTTAAAACTACTCAAGGACAACCTAACTTTAGCTCATGGAGCGACGTCCTCACCCGTGTTCGCGGTCTCCCATGACCAAAGGGGGGTGACACCAGTTAGGATAATGCTACCAGACGCGATAACGTGAGCAAATCTGACATCCAGAGTAAGTGGCGCACCGAAACGTTGTTTTCTAGTTGCTTAATCACTGCTTTTGTCAATGTTGAAACGTTGTTTAACTGGTTGCTTAGTCACTGTTTTTGTCGATGTTGAGACATCGTTTAATTGGTTTTGGTATTGTTTTTGAACACCCCAGGCAAGAATGAATTTTGTTGTGTAGTTAAGTTAGAGACTAAGAGGCCTTTAACCATGCCAACATGCAGTTCATTCGTTAAATTGCAATCTTTGCGGAGTCAATGTAGATTAATGCTACCTTAAGTACCATGATCTACATTGATCTCACAACGCTTAAGCCGAACCTACTCGAACAATTCTATTCGGGGGGATAGCTAATTCTTTTTGATGAGTCTCGCCATAGACTTCCAAAAACATTTACGGGAAACCAAACACCCAATCTCAAGTCGTTCGTCTAAAAGACAACAGACAATTGAACCAAACTATATTTTACCATGTAAAGCTAACTTAAACCAAGTTAGAAATGGAAAAATAGTTTCGAACCCTTTTCTATAGGTATAAACCCCTGTATTTACCCTTTTCAGCATGTTCCACCCCTTAACTGGTAGTTGTAGCTGTTCCCAATCATAATAGCTTACACACCAGGTGCATATAGTTTAAGGCCTTATGTAAAATCCCCTTCATAAGCCCACCTTAAACCACATAATTGCATGTCACATTTGAACCAGAACGGCACAGACTGGACGTCGCCCAGAGACGACCTTCGCTGGATGTGAACATCTTCATCCCTGAAAGAGTGACCGCTGGCCTGGAGA
>NW_023625073.1:0-3475 GCF_014905685.2 Nematolebias whitei
TCCATGTTCTGTATGATGTTCTGGTGTCTATCTCTAGCAGGGTGTAAACAGCAAACATGGGACAGCCTGGACTTGTCACCAGTCCACGTCAGGGTTAACACCAAGACACATAAGGCAAACAGCCACACCCCAGTGCACTGTGCAAAGACAGAACATAAAACTGTATGCAGAAAGTCCCTAGCTGAGGTTCAAAACCCGCAACCAAATTGTTGTGAGGCAACCACTGCTCCACCACACACCCCTCCTAGAACAAATTTAGTAGTTTATTTGCCACAAACATCTTCAGCCTTGATACAATTAAAGTACATCATCTACATTTTAGCCATTGTGTTGGTAGCAGATGCTCACAGCCTCTACAACATATGCCTTGAGGCCAAAAATAGAAAGCTTAATTTCATATAATTGCATGAACAGCTCAAGGAGGTAATAAATCATAATCTGCACGGGCTATAATAACCGTTTAAAGAAATTTGGCGATAAATAGAATGAGTAAATGGAATGCGTGCACACGTTTTAAACAGACCCAGAAGGAAGGAACAAGAGTGCAATCAATTTGACAGCAGGAGGAGTGGTCCGTGATGAAAGAGTATTTGATGGCAACCCTTCACTTCACTCCATCTGATGAACAATCTGCCACAAGAGATTTTCTCTCCTTCTTCTTGTCTTTGTCCATGTTCAGGAAGGACAGGGACTCCAGTTTAAGTATGTGCACGGCACACTCATCATATGTGATGAATGGCTGGAATGAGTTGTGACATTTGCTTTAGATTTATTTTTTAAAGAAATATAAGACGGTATGGTTTCAAAATAAATCACTGAATTCAACAGGGACGTGTTTCTTTGTGTCAACTGCACCTCACAGTTTTAAATGAAAAAACTCACAGAACAATTCAGTTTGAACTTTCTTGAAAACATGTCTGGACAGTGGTGTGCAGAGCAGGAAATGGACCCAGCTGCATCCAGGTGACTGAAGGCTGTGGCGACTGTGAATCTTCACCTCACGTTCCCCGGGCAACAGGAAACCAGCAGAACCTCTTGTGTATTCATGCCCTGGTAGAAACAAACTGCACTCCCATCTGTTCAATCTGATAAACACACATTAAATGTCAAAATAAGTTCATGATTTTTCATTTGACAGCGGCCAAATGGTCAGAGTGACATTTAGGAAGAAAGACGTGGTTATTTACACGGATGTGTCAAGGAATATAATTGAATTTCTGGGAAGCACTGTTACACAGAAGCATCAGGAATCAGTGGCAGCTGTTCCTCTGGTCCTCAGGAAGCTATCAGCAGCCAGAGAGGCTGGAAAGAAAGAAAGCAACCGATTAACAAATTCACACTTTATTGGATTGCTTCATTAGAAAATAAACAGTAATGTTAATTTAACCAATGCAGCTGTGCTTTGTTTCTAATATAGACAATCTCTGCAGGGATTAAAATAAGCTAAGAGGAAACTGAACAGTTGAAGGAATAATTCCAACCTTTAGAAGTGGGTTTCATTGGAAAGATTATGAACATTTAATAGCTTACCTGTTGTAGCTAGCTTTTTAATGGTCTCAATTTGGGGATTTTTTTTTTTTCTGTCTAGTTAGTTGAGCTAACATGTAGTCAGATCAAAGCACCATCTTAAAACAACTCTCAAATAGTCATTGTGGGTAATGAAAGTGCTGTTTTATAACCCTTGATATTGAAATTATTATCACATGAAATGGTTGTCCCATCAGAAAAATCTCTGCTATATTTGTTGTAGTATTCGTGCGAGTTGGCTCATTGTGGCAGCCCAAAGGAAAAACAGCAGCAACCTTGGATTAATGTGGCAACCCAATGTCTGATAGGGACATTTTTTTTACACCGATACCCAGCCACACACATAATTGCAAGATGGTACCTCACTTATTTTTTTCTGGATGGACATTTATGAGGGCAGCCATCTTGGAATTTAATGTGACAATGTAATTTTCAAACGTAACCTTTCTTGTGACTGACTCAGACTCTGATTACAAAACTGACTTTCTTTTCACCGTTGGGGTAAAAAACATTTCATCTACATTTTAGCTATCATTTGTTGTTTTTACAAGATGTTTGGTTAGGTTTTGGCAACACAACTACATGTTTATAATTAAGTGAACATCTCTTTGTGCTTCAATATTTTAATTATTTTTTTATTTAATGTCTATCAGTCATTTGCAGAGCAAATCCCTAATGCCTGGCTGTTCCTGAGATATTTGAGCCCAGATGTCATGCAGAGATCCTGCACCTTGCTCTCTTTCTACCTAAATATAAATGGTTCTGAAGTATTCACACCCACAGGTGTGTGGTCACAAACTTCCAGGCTGTAATCCTGAAAGGTTTGAGGTTTCACATCAGAACAAAGTAGCACTCGGGACAAAAATAAAAATTCAAGTGTTTCCAAGAAGTTGCTTCAAATAGGCAGGTGCTTGAAAGATAGAACTAAAATGCATAAATTACATCTGTCAGCTAATGATTCTTAATACTTGGACATGTTAATGGAAACTCAAATGTTCCCCTAAATGAGATTAAAGACATGAATGAAGGCATTGCAATTCACAAGGAAGCACAGGCTTTAGAATAATTAGAGGAATATGAAGTAATCCATTTATATGACGCATTTGGGAAATCTTAATCACTACATTTAGGGAGAAGAGCATCCTAATTATTTGTTTTTGTTAGCAGCAGCTGATAAAATGCTGGAGACTGATTGATCATTGAGTTCACATAGGGACTGTGCGTTGTTCCCTACATCTGTATTCAGATGCTTCAGCATGCCGGTCTGATTGCTCTTATGTGTTTGTCACGGCAATCAGCAGCAAAAAGAGTGAAAATTGTTCAGCAGACAATGAGCAAGTCCAGCACTCAAAGGCTGTATTCCCCTACAAAATGATCCTCGGTGTGATTATGATGCAAGTCAGTGAAGTTGCTTCTCTGATTGACTGTGTGATCATTTAATCAGGAAGGAGAGGAGAATGAACACCACTGTTTGAAAATTATGAAAAAGAAGTGAGCAAAAGGCAGCCATTTATCACACCAATAATATATTTTCTTACAGCGTCTATCCTAATGAACACTGTTAACATGAAGGAAACCCTTCAGCTCTTCACACACAGCAGAGAAACACACACATAAATGTACAGTAGTCCCTTGCTGCTTCGCGGTTCGTTTATCGCGGACTCGCTCTATCGCGATTTTTCAAAATAAGATTGGACATGACACACAGTTGGCTGATTGATGGAAGAGCTGCACAATCAGCATGGACTTTTTATTTAAAATAAATTATTTTAAATTATTGAGCACCTGCTGCAACTTTGTGCAGCCCACAGTACAAGAGCAACTTCCTGCTGCAGCTGATCAGCTGATCTCTATACAGAGCGGAGAAGTGGATGTGGCCGAGACACTTGCAGATGGCAGAGAGCAGAGGAGGCAGGGAGCTGAAATCATGACATCTGTGCTCTTTTAG
>NW_023625074.1:0-3475 GCF_014905685.2 Nematolebias whitei
ATGTAATGTCTATGGGACTGACACCATAAGTATCCTAACATCTTACAAACTTTATGTCATACTTTTTTTTGTTTGTTTGTTTTTTTAGAAACAAAGTTTTCAGTGTGATTTTTAAAGAGAAACTGATTTTTCCCCTGATCTATATTCTACATTTATGTGAATATATATAAAATAATCTGCACTTATGAACGCAGGAAGCAACCTTTTTAAGGGATTCTGGATTATAATCTGCCACACAAACTGTAGTATTCTCTGAGATAATATTTCACTTTTACAGTCAATCACTCTGAAATACTTCTCTGCTTGACACGTGACAGAAATAACAAACCTTAAGTTGTAATTTATTTATTTTTCTGTAATTTTAATAACGTGCATCTTTGAGAAACAGCAGCTGCAGATTTTAAATATGTACTTTTATTTGTAATAAAACGTGTTCAGACCAAAAGCTTTACTCAAAACACGTTTTGTTAATTTTTGAAGTTTTTCTCATACAATACTTCAATATTGTTTTATTCTTGTGTAAATCATGTAAAATATCAGTAAGACAGGAAGGTATAATTATATAGTATATACATATAGGAATTAAGACAAAGTTAATTTTCCATGAAATATAAAAAATATTTAATGTAATTGTGTTTTAGAGGTTGGAAAACCTGTTTTTTTTTTTATTCTATGAAGATTTTGGGAGAAGTTCAGATTTCACAAAACTGTTTGAAAACATTTAGTTTATCATCACCTGCTGTGCCTGCATGTGTTTGTCGATCTCACTCTTATCAAAATATCTCATGAACCTTTAGACAGATATTAACAAACTGGATGCAAGTCTGCAGCTGAATAACGTTTGAGTTTTACAAGATTTGATGAAATAACTAAAACGTCATCATGTCTCAACATGAACTGATCTTTATTCTGGCATTAAAGGCGGCGGGTGACATGCACTCCTTAAAGGAAGGCCACACTTTTATTTTTGGTGTTTTTTAGTGTTTTTGTCAAGTTTGTTTTATTAATATCAGAGTCAGAGTCAGAGTTTCTTTATTGTCATTCGCACCTCATGTGGTACATGTGGTGGAGCGAAATTATGTACACAGGGTCCCAGTTACATCCAACAATAAAATGTATAAGAAAAACAGTAATAACATCTAAGATATGAACTAAGAAAAACATCAACTAAATATACACTAAGCACTCATAACATAAAACATTGAACATCAGCACAAACATGAACATGAGTCTGTGAGCAGATGTGCACGCATGAACACATCAACATTGAAACAGATCAGCAGCAACATGAAACAGATCAGCAGCAACATGATATGGTTTTTCATAGTGATTATTCTAGTTAGAGATTCATGAGTCTAACAGCCTCATGGTAGAAGCTGTTCCTCAGTCTAGTGGTTCTACACTTAATGCTCCTCAACCTCCTTCCTGAGGGGAGTGGGGCAAAAAGTGTGTGTGCTGGGTGAGTGAGGTCCTTCATGATGCAGGTGGCCCTCTTCCTGCATCTGGAGGTGTAGATGTCTGTGATGGTGGGGAGACTGACTCCAACAGATTTCTGTGCAGCCTTCACCACTCTCTGCAAAGCTTTTCTTTCTGCAGCTGTGCAGCCTCCATGCCACACATTGATGCTCGAGCACAGGATGCTCTCCACTGCACACCTGTAGAAGGAGGTGAGGACTGAGCTTCCAGACCAGCTCGTCTCAGCCGTCTGAGGAAGTAGAGTCTCTGATGAGCTTTCTTCATCAGGCTGGTGGTGTTGTTGCTCCAGCTGAGGTTGTTGTTCATGTGTACACCCAAGTACTTGTAGCTGGAGACCACTTCCACCGCAGATCCTCTTATGTTCAGGGGGGTGTAGGTGTTTTTGTTCCTTCTGAAGTCTACAATCATCTCCTTTGTCTTCTTCACATTGATGTGAAGGTTATTCTCTTTGCACCAGCTCTCCAGGTGTTCCACCTCTTGCCTGTAGCTGGACTCATCATTGTTTGTGATGCATCCCACCACCGCTGTATCATCTGCAAACTTTACAATGTGACAGCCTGGATGGGTAGCTGCACAATCATACGTGAGCAGAGTAAACAGGAGGGGGCTCAACACACATCCCTGAGGAGAGCCAGTGCTGAGGGTTATGGTGGAGGAGGAGAGGTTGTGGATCCTCACTAACTGTGGTCTGTTTGTTAAAAAGTCTAGTACCCAGTTGCAGATGGAGGGGCTTAGTCCTAGTGTGGATAGTTTGTCCATCAGGGTTTGGGGGATCATGGTGTTGAAGGCAGATGTGAAGTCCACAAAGAGCATACGGACGTAAGAGTTTTTCTGCTCCAGGTGGTTGAGCGCAGTGTGGACCACAGAGGAGATTGCATCTTCTGTTGATCGGTTCTCACGGTATGCGTACTGATGAGGGTCCTCGTTGATGTTGATGGTTGTTTTGATGCGAGTAATATCCTGAAGCACGCTCAATAACACAGGTAGATAAATCTATAAAAGTTAAGTCAGGTCCTCTGGACAAATTATTCTTGTTGAAACGTTTTGTCTTTTATCCAAAGGACTTCTTCAGTCTGAGGAGCTGCAACAAACTCAGACTTATAATAAGTGAGTTTGCTCTCTGTCCAGGATGTGAACATCTTCATCACTGAAAGATGGCTGACTGGAGTCCTGTTTGGGTTTCTTCTTTCAGGAAGGCCCAGTTAGGATATCCAGAGCCTGTCTTGTGTGGGATTTCTCCTTCTGCAGTCTGTAATACAGAGTACGGTCAATAGTCTTGTCCTTCTCCAACAATTTCAGGCAATCAATGAACTTCTTGTAACCACTTCCTGGATCTCTTTTCAGCAGCTCACAAGTGATTAAGTCACTAAGGAGTGTCACAACTTTCTCATAATAGTCTTTCTGGTTCAAAATCTCTGTGCACCTTCCTTTGTCGGCTGGGAGGACAAGAACATCATGTTATCATCATGTTCTTGTCAGTACAGACTGTACCCAGGGGAGGTCACGCCTAGTCAATATGGTTTACCCAAAATTCATAAACAAGATGTACCATTAACATTATTAGCATGATTAACTCTGTCACTAACAACGTTCCCAAATATCTGGCATCTGTACTCATCCCTTCAGTTGGCAGCTCAGAACACCATGGACTTTGTGGATAAGGTGAGGGATGTCATCATGGAGGACTCCAGTCAGCATCAGGTGAACAGGAGGAACCCAGACCCAGACCAGTGGTCATTCCGTATGTTGAGGGAGTATCAGAGAAACTGAGACGTTTATTTTCTAAACACGTCCCAGTGGCTTTTAAACCCCAAAATACATCAAAGACTGGTTCATCCCAAAGATCCAGTCCCCCGGCACAAACAGAGTAATATTGTGTATGTTGTTCAGTGTCAGGAGGGTGATCAGTCTTACATCGGGGAAACTAAACAGCCACTGGCCAAAAGGATGGACCAGCACAGAAGATCAACATCATCAGGCCAGGACTCTGCGGTCTACA
>NW_023625075.1:0-3475 GCF_014905685.2 Nematolebias whitei
GACATATTTATTTATTTATTTTATTTTTTATTTTTTCCTTTCACTCAGGGCTGTGCTCCTGATACGACAGAATCCTTAAAATAAACACCTATATTTGGATGATCATTAGAAAGAATCTAGAAGAATACCTGCAGAAGACCATATTGAGTTATGGTTAAAGACAGGGATTGATAGCTTTTTAGAATAGGCAGTGAGGGAAATGTGTTTTTATAAGTTGAGGGACAGACAAGAACCTTAGTTAGGCAGGCACAGGGAAATATAATATTGTAAATGCCAGGTATATTTGTTGCATGAATGATGTTGGAGTGTGAGTGTCTGTTGTAAGTAAGGTGGAGGAAAACATCACACATCAGGCAGAGAATTGGTAAGTGACCTTTTTATATTAACATAAATTCATATAAATAACTTTTGAAGACCAACAGGTTCAGTTCAAACTGGCAGCCCAGACAGAAAGAAATCTCCGCACTCAAGTTGCTGTGAGTAGATGAACACACAAAGACCTTCTCTCTGAAGATAATGTGACAGGTCAAAGATGTTTTTCACTTACTACAGTATCATGTGTGTGGATCATAGTGTCGTTTAGGCTGGATCAGACTGACTGGAGCCTTGTCGCCCAGATAAACAGGACGACTACCAGTGTCGTCTGACCTTGTTTTTTTGTTTTTATTTTTTGCAAGAGTTTAAATTATTACAGGTGAAAGTAAATTAAATCAATGAGAGAACTCAAACACGTCTGTGAAATTAAACCAACCAGGGTAAAAGTATTTGGGGAATATTAAATAAATGTATTAGTAGATTATAAACAGCTATAATGTTATATATCTATAAAAGTTAAGTGTCCTTGACAGAGAACACTCTTTACATATTAGTTATTTAACAAAAGCATTAAACTTAAAAGACAAACGGTAATAAATCTAAGGTGTAGACTAAAAACATTAAATAAAAATACACTAGTGGTATAAAACAATTCTTATGAGAGTCCCTTAGAGACAAAAGGATGATTTAAGATGGGAAAGCAATTCTAGATTAGATAAAACATTTTAAATAACTGATTGATGGGGAGGAGAAACTATCTAACTTACTATGAATATGTTATTTGAACAACCTAGTAAACAAAAAATATATTATATATGAATGTTATGGAATAATGTTATGATAAATAAGATTGACATATCTAATAAGTATTGGACATATGACTATTTAATTATTAACCTTATGGTGTCCACTAAAAACAGGGATAACAGGAATATTTGTGCCTTTTTATCAGTAGAATGAGAGAGTTTGCAGGCCGTCATGACAAGAACCATCATGATTTAACCTTGCATTATTAGATTGGATCATTTGTGCATAATAAATCTTCCATGGTACATTTTTATCTGTGTAAATACAAGATCATTTTTTGATTATTTCAGTGGGACAGATAAGATACAGGATGTCCAGACACATCCTGGCTCTAGTTTAAGACTGATAACTGTTCCGTCTTCCTGTTACATTCTGCTTACTTGTGTTTCTGATTTTATAGGTTTTTCTTCAATTTTAATTGTGTTTTGTTATTGGCATACATGTGTAATGATCAGTGCTAAGAAATTTAAATAATCTTCCTTTGGATGTGAGTTCAGGTGGTTCACCTGAGGTAAAATGCTGAGGTGTTTCTTATTTTTATTAAATAAAATTACAGGGTCTGTTGGGATGATGACAGCTCTCATCTGGACTCAGGGGAGGAGAAGAGCAGACAATAATATTTAAAACATTGAAATTATTTATTAAAAGTTACATAAATAAATAACATTTATATTATTCAGCTTAAGCAACACTGATTCATGCGAGGGTTGGTAATGGAGCTGTGTACATCGGGTTTTTAATTTCAGGTAATAAAACTATTAATCATTTTATTCCTCCCACAGAACAAACACATGCATGTTAGGTTTTGAGGTGCAGGGCCTCCTTAGCAAAGTTAGGCCTCCTTTGCTGGGGACGTCTGGTGACCTAAAAGGTATTTGCCTGGTTAAATAGAAGTCATGTTCAAACACACACATGTGCACACACACACACCCACACACACACACACACACACACACACACACACACACACACACATACACACACACACACACAAAGAGAGTGCTTCATATTTTACAGAGATACTTTGTAGAACGACAGAGTCTTTTCAGACAAACACTATGTCAAAATGTACCCCAGTTCACTTTCACTTTCACCTTCAAGTAATTTTGGGGCGGCTGTGGCTGAGTGGTTAGAGCAGTCGTCCTCCAATGCGAGAGTTGGGGGTTCGAATCCACCAGCAGTCACATGTCCAAGTGTCCATGGGAAAGACACTGAACCCCTCATCGCCTCTGATGTGTGTCCATCAGTGTATGAATGTGATAAAGCTCTGATTAGTCTCTTTAGAGTGATTTGTTCAATTAGCTTTGTAGAGATCTAGTATAGAGCTGTATGAATGGGTGAATGAGGCACAGATTGTTGTAAAGAGCTTTGAGTGTCTTGATTAGATAGAAAGGTGCTATATAAGTACAGTCCATTTACCATTTAATTGACAGATAAATGGTTCCACCTTTAATTATGGACAGTTTTAAATGGTAATACAAGTTGACATTAATTATGGGATTTAACAGAATGTCTTGAAAGAGTCGTGATAAGAGCTGGGATTATCTCACAGTGAGTGCCCTGCAGCTTAAGATATAGTCTTAGTGTTAAATTAAAGTACTGCTTCTCAATTATTTTCTGTTATGCCCCTCCCCCAAAAAAACTAAACATCCCCCCCCCCCCCCCCGCAACTGTAAATAGTATAATTTGTCTATAAAATTGTTATAAGTACACCTCTGCCTAACATTGTGTCCTTATTAACATTAAAGGGGAAAAAAGAATATAGATCAACTTACAAGGAAGAATAAATTTATTAGCATGTTTTTTAAGTTTGTAACAGAAACAACTTAAAGTGCATCAATTTGCCTAAAAAAATAATTTTTAAACTGTAAACATTTTTGACCATTTGAAACTGAAAAATAAAATAAAATATAATCAATAAATAATAATAAATTCAAATTGATCAGCAACATTTTAACTCAGGAGTGTTTTATTAAACACTTTGACCTACAAAACAAAAATGAATAAAACAATTTATGCAGATTTTTTTTAATCAAAATGAGGAAGTCAGGACCAATGAGCACACTCATCGATAAAACTAAAAAAATTGTCAGCATGAAAGAGGAGCAGGTAACCCTCTTGCTTTGAGTTACTCTTTGTCACCTGCTGTGAGTGACAAACGTCCAGAGCATCAAAAAACAGCAACTGAACTGAGGAGGTGAATTAATTTTGTTAGCAAAGAATCAAGTCCTAACATTTATTAAACATTACTTCTGTAAATTGTGCTTTGACAAACTCATTGATAAAACTAAAACATTTAGTCAACGCAAAAGGGGAAAGAGGAGCAGGTGTCGCTCTCGCTTCAGTTTACTCT
>NW_023625076.1:0-2429 GCF_014905685.2 Nematolebias whitei
ACATAAAAATAAGAATTAAGCACAAAAATATATTTTATTTCACAACAATTCCCTCTTTGGACCTAAATACCTTAGGTCCACACAGAGAAATAAAATCATAAAGTCAACCCCATCATTCACCTTAACATTAAAGGAGATAAAATTGAAACAGAAATAATCATGTCACTTAACTTGCTTGAAAAGGACCTGCTTTGGTATTATTAGCAGCCAATGGAAACACTTCACCAAGAGTAATACAATTGTCATTTTTCTGCATCCTGGTCAAAATTAACATGCATTCAAAACCCCAAACTTCCTCTTATGCCTATCAATAGTACAGTCTGACCTTCCAGGAATAACACAAGCATATTCTAGGAGAAAGATCAAAGTCACCATACTCACAGTAACTATCCCACTTCCAGAATGACCTTTCTATCTGGCCACCACATTTTTGTCAACCTCTTCTCTTACACAACCCTTTTTACTTAAAATACAAAACAAAAGCTGTAACAAAAATACGCAAAAATATACTAATTGGATAAAAATGTGTATTAAAAATATAAAAATAAGATGTGTACTAGTAAAAATTATTTAAAAATGAAGAATTTTAAAATTTAAAATCTAAATACAATGTAATATCAAATGTCAAGTGAGCCTATAAATGCAAATGTAGGCTAATAATATGAACGAAAGCTCATAATATCTATTATGGCCTCACAAGACTTCAATTCTCTCTTCAGCAGCAAGGTAGTTGTCTCCTTTGAACGCACAAAGAGAAAGTTCAAATTATAGTTATTCAAGAGCAAATTTCAATAAAATTGTTATCAAAAATGTTTCAAAAATAGTACTAATGTAAATATCAATAAAAATGTTGAAAAAAGATTAAAAAGATAAAAAAAATATTAAAAATTGTATGTCAATAAAATGTTAGTACATTTGAAATGTGCCACACGTACGCAGAGGTATTCCCCTGGGGTGCTCAGAGATATTGACTCCTCCTATGTCTCTGAGTTTTCTTCATGAAATGTGAGACTCTAATTATGTAGTGTTTTTGTCGTATCTAGGTGTCTGTACTAAATGTGGATTTTTCCAGCACCCAGTGACCCACTCAAACAAAGTCCTTCAGGGCCCGCACGCAACTTTACCAGGCTGCTTCGGTCTACAAGACATGAATGTCCAGTTTTACGACTTTAGATGGTTTCTGCCAGCTCCCTCGCTCTTCCTGGCTCTGAGGCAGGCGCACACTGGCTCCAATGATACCACGTTTCTCCTTTTCCTCTCAACCGGACTGCATGAGAGGTTCTCTCCGTCACCTGAAATGGACCTGTCCACCTGGGCTCCTGCCACTTCCTTTTAACTACCCTCAGCAACACCCACTCAGCTGTGGGCAAGACAGAGTCCTTGGGCAGACCCTGTTTTCTCGTGCACCTGCTGCTTACTCCAGTTTTCCCTTCTCCACCATCTAAAACATTTGCATTCAGTGTATCTACCTAAAATAAGCAAAGTTAAACATAATAACACAATAACAATACACAATACATCATAATAAATTATTTCCTATACTGGCTCCCTCCTCAAGCCTGTGGGAGGAACTTCATTTTACGCATGCGCAGAAAACATCAAAGTGCAACTTAAAAGCTTTAAACAACTGATATATAACTCTTCCCTCCAGGGACCTGTTCCTGTGAGGAAACAAGGAAAGAATCATATCTACTGAGCCTGTCGCTCAGCAGTAAACATGTAATTAAAATACTTTGTTCATGACACCTTTTAATATCTGAATTACCCTATTTTAAGTCAAGTCCAGTCAAGTCAAGTCAAGTGTATTTAAAAATACAGAACCACCACTTTTTCTAATTGACCTTTGATCACCTCCACTTCAGGATTCTGTTTCTGATCCTGCTATCTATTTAGGTCGTTATTAGGGGCGTCCCCCTTTTTTGACCAGTGAAGTTCCTGGACTCTGTAAACAAGAGAAAACACTTTTGTTAAACATAAACAAGAGCAAAATCGATTTTAGGCTTTTGATTTCTTCCACTTTTCAAATGTCAATGTGGTTATCCCAACTTATCCTTTAAACGCATAAGTTTTGATTGGCTTAGGCTTTGGATTGGCCTTTATTGTCCTCTTAAATATAAACCCTATGAAGTTATTTTATATTTATCTTTTTTTTTAATTCTACACATTGTATGAACTGTTTCCTGCTAAGAACATCCTTCAACCTCCCCCTTTTGAAACAGTGAACTGTTTCAACATCCTAAGTCCTACTGGCTATAATTAACACACTGAGTATTGGTTTCAGAAATATAAAATAATAAGGTGTAGTTATAACATTAACCCAAAGTCTTATATAAGCTTTCCCAAAGTACCCCAATAAAATATTATTTTGTGAAAATGTATGTTGACTCTTTTTTTTTTTTTTTTTTTTTTTTTTTTTTTTTTTTTTTTTT
>NW_023625076.1:2529-3475 GCF_014905685.2 Nematolebias whitei
TTTTTTTCTTTTTTTTTTACCAAAAAGGTATCCCATACGTATCTTGTGACTATTGTTATGTTATAAAAATAACATAATTATATAAGTTATTACTTTATATTGTTATTATTATTATTATTGTTATTTATTTATTTATTTATTTTTGATCGTCACGTCTTTCACGTTTTAGCGTTTTATTCTTGCATCTAACCCAGTCCCGCACCCACTTAATAAAAACCTCTAATTTTTAAGCGAGTCTAATTGACACTGTTTTTAAGCGAATCACCAATTTCGCAAGATTACAGTAAACTTGGTCTTAGAGTTACAGAAGCCGACGGCGAATAAATCAAATATATCCTAGAACCCCGCTTCCTCTCTGGAACTTCGTCAAATTCCAGTTGGCTCGACCACTGCGTAATATTCTGGGACTGGTTTTAACTCTCACTCAGCTCCGCACTATACTTAAATAAACGTCCAATTTTAAGCAAGTTTAATTGATACTGTTTTTAGTTGGATCACAAATTCAACAATGTTTACAGCAAAACATGATCTCAGGGTTTCAGAGTAAGCGGCAGATAAATTCTTTACATCTATCTTAGAACCCCCACCCCCCTGTTTCAAAGCCCCGTAGGGGCATTTGATTTGCTCGATCAATGCATGATCATTCTGGAGCTGGTTTTACGTTTACTGTATTTTCATTTCTACGCGCTACCGATCATAAAAACGTACTTATTCTATTTTATTGAGTTCAACACACTGACTTTTAATTTGCCTATTAAAGCCCAATGACAGATTTCGATAAAAAACCAGGTATCTGCTTACCTGTATTGTGAAGATACTGGCGCCAGGTAAGTGTGAAGAACTCAGCTTGCCCTTCCTGCCTGTCCGAAGCAACCCATATCTCGGTGGGACCTCCAATTTGTTGATTTGCGTCTTCGCTCCGCCCGAGTTCGTTGTTATGGCTTGT
>NW_023625077.1:0-3474 GCF_014905685.2 Nematolebias whitei
CAGGGTTAGACAGGATCTGTTTCTGAAAAAGAAACCCAGTTTAACTTCCAGTTTCTTTACCAAGTTTTCCACATGGAGCTTAAAAGAGAGATGTGAGTCGACCAAGATACACAAATATTTATAGGAATCAACAAACTCAATGGGGACACCATTTGAGGATAAAATCAGAGGAAGAACTGCTGGGACCAACTTCCTATTTGAAAAAAGCATCCCTTTGGTTTTGTCGGCATTTAGGACAAGTTTGAGGCGGAACAAATCTGTCTGGAGGATGTCAAAAGGAGATTTCAAAAGCTGGAAAACCTTATCAACTGTTTTAGCTCGACAATAAACAACTGTGTCGTCAGCATAAAAATGTATGGATGCATCAGGGATGCTCTGACCTACATTACCTTTTGTAGATTGTAAAGAGGGTGGGTCCTAATACTGAGCCTTGTGGTACACCATTGTTGACTGTTAAATAACTGGAGGAAGTACCATTATGTTGAACACATTGCCTCCGGTCTGAGAGATAGTTAGAGAACCAACCAATGGTGTGTTCTGAGAAACCGATTTCTGAGAGTTTATGACACAAGATGTTCTGATCCACAGTGTCAGAATCTTTAGACAGGTCTAAGAAAAGTGCAGCACAATAATCCTTAGCATCCAGTGCTTCAACAACGTCATTAAGAACCTTCAGTGAAGCAGTGGTTGTGCTGTGTTGTTTCCTGAAACCAGATTGATGTGGAGGTAAGATGTTAAATGAGTCCAGGTCATTTTTGATTTGAGAGTTTATCAGTTTTTCTAGAACCTTGGCTAAAATGCAGAGTTTAGAGATTGGTCCATAGTTGTTCAGTGAGGTGGGGTCTCCTCCCTTCAGCAAAGGAAGAACAAAGGCTGTTTCCAAGTGTCTGGGATGGAGTTTTGTCTTATGGAGAGATTGAAGATGTGGGTAGTTAACTAAGTTTTATGCTTAATATGAAGTTGCTGTACGTCATCATCAATCTTCCCTCAGAAACAAACCTGTTTGTTGTTTGATCCCACAACTGGATGGCTGCATAGATCAGATGTCATCACTCCATCTCCTTACTGAGCCTCTAAGCAGGTTTACATTTTTATTTGGGCAACTGAGGCTGAGTGGTTAGAGCAGTCGTCCTCCAATGGGAGAGTTGGGGTTCGATTCCACCAGTAGTCACATGTTCAAGTGTACCTGGGCAAGACATTGAACCCATCATAGTCTCCGATGTGCGTCCTATGGGTATATGAATGTGATAAAGCTCTGATTATTATTAGTAAAGATACATTAGAGTGCTGTATGAATGGGTAAATGAGTTGCATGCTGTGTTGTAAAGAGCTTTAAGTGTCTTGATAAGATAGAAAGGTGCAAGTACAGTCCATTTGCATGTCGACCATTTTGGCTCTGCTGCTACCTTCAGTCGCAGTACAGGGAAGCATCAGGGGTGAGTTGGCTTTGACCCCTTTTGTCACTTCATTAAGAAATCCCACTGATGCCAACCCGACATAAGGTTTTGTGAAAGAACCCTACAAGGAACGGCATTTAAAGGTTTATTCTTAGAAAAATTCTATGTAAAAGCTACAGATTCGTTTTTTCGCTGCCCAGTGTCTGACTAGTCTAAAATGTTTTATCTGTGCATGTATACTTGTCTCTATTCACCTGTTGTGAGTGACTCATCTAGACTTTACAATAAAATAAAATAAATTAGAACTCAGCCAGATCAGTCACTTCCTGCTGTGTTCCAACACAAAACCACTAAACTTACACACAGCACACTGAAGTCTTAATTGTGTTGAGTTGGTTCCAAATTTACTTTTTCTCCAATTATACTAGAGTAAAAGTACAGATAAATGAGTGTTTATGTTCAAGGCTGTATTTAAATTAGCTGGATATAGAATATCTAATTACTCTCCTAAAGTTAACCAGAGAACATTTTAACTTCACGTGTGATTAGAAACTAGAAGTGGCAACAGTTAATGAATGTATTTACACTTATTAAAGCTGGCGTTCCCTCTCAATCGACAGGCTATTTATTTGGCAGGACTAAAAATAAGTACGTTAGTTCCCTCAATACCGGAGGAGCATTAAACGTGCACAAGGAAAATAATGAGTTCAACTCGCAGACGAGAAAAAGAAGAGAAACCCGACAGGGTTTTTATGGTTGTTGGGAGTTTTCAGACATTTTTAATAAGACGTTATATTTTACACGTGTCTGGTACAAACAAACAAACGAGCGTTTCTCTGGATACATCACAACTCAGACGTTACGGTTCGACTCGGCCGATTAGAACAAATGTCATCAATCAAATGGCCAAAATTATTAAAAATATTAAAAAAAATTCAACTAGAGAAAATGGATTTCCTGCGGAAATGCAGTGCAAATGCTTATTGCAGAAGAACTTGCTGAAAAATAGTGGAAATTGACTTAAACAACACGCTGAAATGGAAGAACATGCCTAAATTAGCAGAATAAAGCAGAAAGAACACATATCTGCTGAATTAGGTTTAAATAAGCAGGAACTAAAACTAAAAAATTTGGAAATCAGAAACAAAAAAAGGCTAAAATTAGCCCAAAAATATCTAAAACGCTGCCAAAAGACAGAAAGAAGCTTAAACTATGAGAAGGAAGTGGAACGAGCTGAAATGAGCTAAAACAAAAAAGTGGAATTAGCAGAAAAAGCTAAATTTTTTCCAAAAAAAAACATCTAAATAGTGATGTAATAGTAGAAAAAGCTGAAACTAGCTGGAAAAGGCTGAAAGAAGCATAAGAAAGCAGAATGAACAGAAACAACAGCAAGAATGTTTGACATTTAGGATGAAAGAAGCAGCAAGTAGCATAAAAAGTAAAATTTATCAGAAAAAAGCTGAAATTACAAGAAAGAAGTGGATAGAACATATTTTTGCTGAATTAGGGTGAACATAGTTTAAATGAGAGCAAAAATGTGGTATTACCTAAAATGCTTAAATTAGCATAAAACAGCTAAATAGTAGCTGAAGTAGTAGAAAAAGCTGAAACTTGCTGAAAGAATCTGAAAGGAGCACAAAACAGCTGAAATTAGCTGAAAAAAGTGTAAATTATCAGCAGGAAGCTGAAGCAGAACAAAATGTGAAAGGAGCAGTACAAGGTGGTAAACGGGTCTAAAGAGCTAAAATGTAAAATGAGAGGAGTTCAAGTCCCAATGCTGGAGAGGTGCACCCATGTCCCATCGCTGGAGAGGTGCACCCATGTCCCGTCCCTGGAGAGGTGCACCCATGTCCCATCGCTCGAGAGGTGCACCCATGTCCCGTCGCTGCAGAGGTGCACCCATGTCCCATCGCTCGAGAGGTGCACCCATGTCCCATCCCTGGAGAGGTGCACCCATGTCCCATCGCTGGAGCGGTGCACCCATGTCCCATCGCTCGAGAGGTGCACCCATGTCCCATCGCTGCAGAGGTGCACCCATGTCCCATCGCTGGAGAGGTGCACCCATGTCCCATCGCTG
>NW_023625078.1:0-3474 GCF_014905685.2 Nematolebias whitei
GACCAAGGTACACACTTCACAGGTGAAGTAATGAAGGAACTGTGGAAGACGCTAGGCGTCAAAGCCAACTTCCATATTGGCTACCACCCACAGGCTTCAGGCCAGGTTGAGAGAGCAAACAGGACTGTGGTGAGTATTTTGAAAAAATACGTAGCCGCAAACCACAAGGACTGGGATGTGAAACTCCCTCTGGTCCTCATGGCCATAAGGGCCACTCCACACACGTCGACTGGCATCGCTCCTTTCGAGATGATGACGGGTCGACAAATGACTCTCCCTCTGCACCTGTTGTACCAACCAGGCGATGCTGCCATGGCAACAGCCTACACCACACAACAATACATGAAAGACTTGGAAAGACACCTTAAAAACTCTTTTGCTTTCGCACAGAAAAACCTGGAAAAATCAGCTGAAGGACGCAAAGCGTACTACGACCAAAAGGCCTCTCACGAGGAACTCCAAGTGGGAGACAGGGTCTGGTACTACACGTTTGCACCCAAAACTGGGAGAAGAGAGTCCGGGACCGGAACTCTCGCCCGTAAGCTGATGCCCAGATGGACTGGACCCCATCTGATAACCGACAAAGTGTCCCCAATTATCTACCAGATAAAAATCAGTAAAGGCCAAAAAGAACCAACTGTTAAATGGGTACATCGAAACCAGGTTAAACCACACAAGGCGTGCAATAACTCCTCAGGAGACAAAGATCTCACAAAATCTGACCTCGTGGGAACAAGGGTCATCCAAGCAGAAGATAACTAATGGATAATAAACTTAACCATAGTTTAAATTCACAGGACCTACCCTTGACCATGACGAAGCTAAGACCTATCTCTTTGTGTTTCCATAGGACAATGATGGTACCACTCCTGATAATCTTCATCCTCTTGGGTGCCACCCAAGAAAACAAAGCCCTCGTACAAGCGGTAAATGAGTTAGCCCTTAAGGTTGAAGCGGATTACGCTGTCGCACACCTAATGGATAGGATTTTTGCTGACATGCTTAGAGATATCAGTTCGTCGGTAGATACACTAGCCACCGGTAGGATCCCACCGTATCTAGTCTCTCTACAGATGGTGAACGACATCCTCAGCTCCGCTACGCACGAAAAAGTTACGCAAACACAGGCACACCTGGCTTACACTCTCGGTAGCGCAATCCCAATCTACGTCAATCACAAAACATTTGAAATGGCGTTCATTATCAACCTACCGATAATTCCCTCAAACGGCATATATAGACTCAGGGACGTCGTAAATGTTGGCAATTGGCACGGCGAAAACCATGTTCAAATTGACACACCAAGGATGGTTGCGTACCACGACGACAACCCCTCAGTTTACCTAGCTCCAAACCTGCAGATGTGTGTTCTCACTCGGGAGATACACTATCTGTGCCCGAGCAAACCGTTTATGTGGAATAAAACCGCGGGCATATGCGGATTAACACCTATTCCGGAAAATTCGAAGTGCTCAACGACCGTAACGCCTCGACACCTGGCTAAAGATGCAAAAGCGGAAATAATTGGCTCTCGTTGGCTAGTGAACGCTCCTCAAAGACAGGCGATCATAGCCTACGATCAACCCGGGGCAAATAGACCTTTGGCGTTACCGGACAAAACGATGTGGATCAGTGTTCCCCAGGGAGCAACCATACACATTGGTGATTTGACGCTCTATCACCTCGATCCGGAACGATGGGACACGACTCTGGATGACTCAGAGTACCTGAGAAATATGTCTATAGACATAGATCCAGAGACTCTGGGAAGGATCCGTTTTGAAGGCACCCAAGTCGTCGACGTGGAACCAATAAACCAAGTTCTCAAGTCCCTCAGGTCCACAACTAAGAACCCGATCCAACCAATTAACTATGCGTGGTCGAGCGCGGACACATTAATCATAGCCCTGCTAATGACGATAACCCTCGTATTGTGTGGGATACTCGCATCCCTGTCCCGGGGCCAAACGTCACTCCGAGTCGACGTGGATCGCCATGCAGCGCACCTCGATATGATTATGCCTCGCGTAAGCGGGTCCGCAAAGAAGCCACTCACACGGGACAGCGCGACTGAAACTGACAACCAGGGTGAGGAGGAGCAGTGAAACGATGTTTCTAGATGCTTAGTCACTACTCTTGTCGGTGTTGAAACGTTGTTTAGTTGATTTTGGTTGTTTCTGAGGTAAGAATGAATCTTGTGTGTAGTAAGTTAGAGACTAAGAAGCCTTTGACCATGCCAACATGCAGTTCATTCATTAAATTGCAATCCTTGCGGAGTCAATGTATATTATTGTTACCTTAAGTACCATAATCTACATTGGTCTCACATCGCTTAAGCCGAACCTACTCGAACAATTCTATTCGGGGGGATAGCTAATTCTTTTTGATAAGTCTCGCCATAGACTTCCAAAACATTTATGGGAAACCAAACACCCAATCTCAAGTCGTTCGTCTAAAAGACAACAGACATTTGAACCAAACTATATTTTGCCATGTGAAGCTAACTTAACCCAAGTTAGAAATGGAAAAGTAGTTTGGAACCCTTTTCTATAGGCTTAAACCCCTGTAGTTACCCCTTTTCAGCATGCTCCACCCCTTAACTGGTAGTCGTAGCTGTTCCCAACCATAATAGCTTACACACCAGGTGCATATAGTTTAAGGCCTTATGTAAAATCCCCTTCATAAGCCCACCTTAAACCACATAATTGCATGACACATTGAACCAGAACGGCACAGGCTGGACGTCGCTGGAGACAACCTTCGCTGGAGGCGACCTGCAATCCTGACGTTGGTCTCCACTCTTCATCCGGTGGCCGCTTCTTCAGTTCAATCCAAGGGTACCCCTCTGTATGCTGATTAATCAACACTTCCAATCGTTGTGGATTTACCATTGTGGATTATATGACTTTTTCCAGTGGATTACAGACTCTGTTTCCAAGGGGTTAAAGCATTGCTACAATGGAATTATCGAGACGATATGGAATTATAATCAACACAATGGAATTACCAAGAACATTGTGGGATTACCTTGACTTTTGTTTTCCTTGCTGGATTACTTTTGACTTTTGTTTTCCTTGCTGGATTACTCTTGACTCTTGTTTCTTTGCTGGATTACATCAAGCTTCAAGGACGATCGACGACGTAAGTCCATAGTTGGAATTCATCTCCATGGACAGGTGATGATTTCCAAAGGGGGGACTGTAGTGGACTAAGCCTACGTCGGAACCCAGTCTAAGGTCAAAACTCTTGACCTTTAGAACCTTGTGGGACAGAAGCTGTCATTTCATGTATTTGACTCCATAAATACAGGTTCACCCATCCTGAGACTTTCTTTCTTGAAGATTCAAGTGAAAAGAACACTCTCTTTTTATTATCATTACTATCTTACAAATGTTGATAATCAAAGTGTCTTAGTTCAAACCATTTTAGATGTTGCAGTGAACTAATCAATTTTATTAACTGAGTAATGATTTT
>NW_023625079.1:0-3473 GCF_014905685.2 Nematolebias whitei
GTGTAGATTAATTAAATATGAGACTCAAAATATATTCCATCAGTCGTAGCTCAGAAAGCAGTGTGTCCGCTGCCATGTTGTTGATAGAAATATGTCGTCTGTCTGCGCGTGCGTGTGCACATGTGGTTTAACACAAAGCCTCAGCGGGAGATGTTTATGTTGTCAGTGGGCGGTCAGTGAAAAACCTCCACTCTGGAAGGTGGGTTCAGAAACCTCCAGATTCAAGGAGGGGGGGCACTGGTGTCGTGTAAATGAACAGCAGAACCACAGAGAGAAAGGAGCAGATTCACTCAAAATACGCGCCGTGTAAACGGCCCCTTAAAGTGAAGTGTGGAGCTGAACTGTGTTAGGAACCGTCTGGATCCTGCAGTGAAGCTGTCCGTGATTCAGACTTGATGAAAACAAGCTTGCTCTTCTTCACAGCTTGGTGTTACGGCATCACGATGCATTCAATTTCAACTAGAAAATACAATTCTCTACACTGGGGGTGTTCAATTAAAACTCCCTGAGGTCCAGTTAATAAAATTTCTTCTTAGTGAAAGGTCCGAACGAAAGTTCAACGTTTGTCTTTTATGGTCTTGCCTCCCCGTATTCACATTTTCACTGTTAACAAACTGCACTGTAGTACACAACTAGCTCTTTTACCATATTTAAAAGTAGTCCTAGACAAATAGTGCCCTGAGACGACTTCTGTTGTGAGTTGGTGCTATATAAATAAACTGAATTGAATTGAAATAAATGTAGGGCCTTTATTTCAGATTAAAACAGAAAGTTTAGAATAAAATACATCTTAAATGTGCAAACAGAGCCTAATAAGACCTTTTCTCTTAAGTTGAAGAGGTCCAAGCCTAAAGAATTGAAGGCTTACACTTAAAGTAATAAAGTTAACATCTTTAGAAAACAGAAAATAATTTAAAAAAGTGGCTCTTTTAGTATAAAAAGTGTAAACAGAGCAATTAAATATTTTTCTTTTTTTTTTCTTTTTTTTTTTGCTTAAAGAGGCACCAACCTATAAAAATTAATGTTTTCAAGTAAAACACTTCAGAAAACAATAAATAAAAATGTCTCTTGTAGGAAAAAACTGAAAACAGAGCATTTAACATCTTTTCTCTTTTGTTTATTCTTTATTTTACTTTTCTTAATGAGAGAAATGGACATGGGATTGTCCTGCCAGTAAATTAAATCTTGGTTAGAATGGAATCAGAGCCGTTCTCTTGTAGCTGAGCATCATCAGTAACATCTGTAATCATCAATGACTCTGAACAGCTGCAGCTGTGTCAGCTCATCATCTGCTAATATTTCTGATTTTCTTCTTGCTGTTGAAGCTGACATTGGGATTTGTTTGATTTTTTCCACACGTCTCGTCTTTTTGTTTTCCATCAAATGTCTCAGCAACAGCATTTAAGCACTCCTTCAGGACTGTGCCGTCACTAAATTTTTTTTTAATGTTGCCCCAAAATCCACGATACGTTGAGTGAACATTCAGCAGCTACTGGGCTGTAAAAGTATTTGTGGTGAGGAGGGTGGATCTGTCATACTGGGCTTCCAGTTCGGTTAATTTACAAAAACAAAATATTTGATTGGCTCATTAACTGAGTGACACTATTACTGTAACACCTGAAGTAGAGTGAACCTCCAAAACACACCTCCCCTGTCTCTGTACCTTAGTTATCTATCGCTGGAAAAATGCTCCATGAAAATCATCTTTTTTCCTGAATTTATTGGACTCAGGTCCGGACAGAACCATCGCTCGGTCCAGATCCGGACTGAGGTCCACCTATTAGTGACCTCTGCTCTACACCAAAATATCCAGGAATTCAGAAATAGAAACTTTCTGGAATATTAGTTTAAATATTTGTTGACATATCTGTAGTGAACTAAGCCTCCGGTCAAGACCTGCCTCTGAAGACCTTCATGGGACAGGAACTGTTATTTCATTGATTTGAATCCAGAAATACAAATTAGCTCATCCAGAGACTTTCTAATTGTATCCTGAACCAATCATTTTAAATCAACTGTGAAACAGTATTAATGATTTTTAATCCTCATTCAAAGTAGAAATCAAGTTAAATGTCTATGTTACAAAGTAATTATGCATTTTTGATCTTCTGTCTGAAATGAGAAAGGTGTGATGTCGGTCAAAAGTCGAAGACAGTCGCAAACAAGTTTATTGGAACAAACTGTCATGTTTTTTAACCTCTCAGGCAGAAACAAGAAAACTGGCACCTGTAAGTCTGTCATTTCTCCAAAATATTTTCTTGTCTGTAACTAACCGTTCCTAAACATCTCCGCTGTTTTTCTGACTTGTAATGACCCTCTGACGTCACTAAAACCACACCCCTGTTGGTTCTTTCAACCAATCAGGACTTCCCAAAAGTGACCGGAAGCAGAACTCTTTAAAAGTCGACACAGAAGTTCCAAGAGAACAGAAGTTCCAAAAGTTCAGAACAGAGAGTTCTGCTGGAGAAGGTGAAGTCCACGGTGGTCTTTTTCTGAAAGATGACACCTGTCTGGAGTGTTGATTCAGGTCATCACGTCAAAGACCTATTCAACATCTCAGGAGTTTAGCACGTTTGCTGAAATTCCACTTAACTTAATCCTATCCTTCGGGGAAGTTTATTTTGGAAGCTGGGCCAGTCAGCCTCGTGGTCCCAAGTTGATGAGAAGCGGATATAAATCCCTGGAGATAAAAAGACTCAGCCTTGCTGGACGCCAGGAGAAGGCCTCTCTGAAACCCCACCAAGGCAAAGAGTCTACGCTCGGGTACCATCTAGCTGAAATCACTGGGAAACGTGCTATCTGGTTTCAAACAAGATAACTCCCCATCTTTTCTTTATTATCTTAGTTAACCCTAAGTATCCACTTTTCCTTCAAAAACTTTACTCCATCTCTATATTTTTCTGCCAGTAAAGATAAGCTTAAAAGCTTGCAGACATTAATTTAAGATCTAAGGATATGTCTGTTGTTTCAAGCTGCAAGTGAGGAATCATGGCCGTATGATTTCTCATTGTAAAGCTCATTAATTAAGCTGCGTTATTGTAATCAATTATGCCAATCAATGTGTAAAATGTGTGATGTGTTTAAATCGTTTTGATAAATAAAGACCTCATTGCGTTGTTGGGTCAGAAATTTAAACACGTCTTTGTCCACATTTAATCTTCTAGGCACGATATTACTTAGTCCAGAAAAATGAAAGAATCTGTTTAAATTAAGTATAATATTATGTACTTGAATTAGTCCAGATATTATAAAATGTAAGAGAGCACCCCTGAGCTAAATCCATCTCTAGTGTCTCTCATTACATATCATCAGAACAGTCACTTGAATACTGTCCACTTATCAAAATGCTCTAACAAACAAAAACTCACAATATCATCAACAAGTTTCATTCAAAATAATATTTTAAGTGGTTTTACTGTGATATATATTGACGTGGCTTATAAGAACCACATTGGTGTTCAATACAGCTGAAG
>NW_023625080.1:0-3473 GCF_014905685.2 Nematolebias whitei
ACGTTTCCGTCCACATTTTATGAAATTCAGGTGCACGTCATTATACAGTTGTAGTAGTAACGTACGGACGTACGCCACCAACTGTAGTATGACAATATAGGGAAATATATATGCATACTTTTCACGAGTTCCTCATCTTTCTGACTGTGTAAATGTCGTGCATTGAATTTTAACAGAAATGCGAACGAGAGACGTTATTATCTTTGACCCATCAAATGAATGCGGTCATTTATTTTCAGAATCAAAGTTTAACATCAAACATTTACATTAATTTGGCAAAATATGAAAATAATAACAGACAAGTTTCACAAATAATGAGCTTCAATCACGCGGCGGTGATTGAGGACTTTGCTTCAGATATTTCTAAAATATCTGTACTGATTTTATGAGAAAGCAGAGTTTAAGATGGAGATGGAGATTTATCTTACAGAGAGATTTGTGAGGGAATTAATCTGTTTGACCAGAAAACGTGCACGCTCCATCAGATATCAGCTGGCCTCCGGTACACTTAGTCGAAAATAGAACCCTCTACCTGGTTGACGATGGAATCAGCGTCGGAGTAGGTTCCTTTCTGACTCTTTCAGCGTCTCCGTGAGAACTGCCAAACCTTCAGAGAGTCGTACGTGGTGTTCAAACAGAAATTATAATCCCAACATCGTCACTGCATTCTGTATTCCAACGGAAGCACTCTGGGCTTCAGACATCAGAGTTTTCCCCATCAGACATCAGAGTTTTCAGACTCTAGAACTTCTTCAGAACCTCCATCACTCTGAGACTCTTACTCTCTATCACTCCCAGACTCTCGGACTCTCCAGCATCTCAGTATGAACTGGGAAGTTGCCACATTTTAAATGGGTCGACTTCCGGGTCATTTGAGAGCTTTTGATTGGTCGATGGACCAGGAAAAGGTGTGGTTTGTGATGTAAGATGTTATCATAAGTCGAGGTCAGAGAATGAGATTGTTCAACAACTGACAGAGAGATTATTGCAGAAAAGCAGACTTCGTGGAGTCAAACTCTTCTGTATCTTCTGTAAAGATTAAACATGACATTTTCTTCTCAGTAAACATTTTAGTTGACCAAGAACCGACCTTTAACATACTTACAAACTTGGCTCATTTCAGACAGAAAATCAAGAAATGCATATTAACCTGATTTCTTCTTTGAATGAGGAATAAAAATCATTACTTACTGTTTATGTAAAATAAAAATGAGTAGTTCTCTTCAACCTGTAACATTGAGTGAACTAACACAATTTGATTATCAAACATTTGTAAAACAGTGATGATTATAAAAAGAGAGTGTTCTTTTCACTTGAATCTTCAAGAAAGAAAGTCACCAGATGGCTCAAACTGTATTCCTGGATGCAGATCAATGAAATAACAGTCTCAGTTCATCTGATCAAGATTTGAGGTTCAGATCAGGTTCACTACACAGTCCAGAAAAATGAAAGAATCCGTTTTAACAGTATGAATATATATCAGTATATGTTCTACTACATCTGGTGGCCCGTACGTATGTTTCTACTACATCTGGTGGCCCGTATAAATTCATAAAATGGACTGTATTCGTGTAACAAGTGAATTATCATGTTGGCATGAAGGAAAAAGTGCAGATTTTGCTGTGAAACGCAGTGCAGCTACGACGCTTGGAGAAAATACAGCTAGGCTCGCAGCTAGAGATGCTTTGAAGCTGATATTGTGAGTCAATATGTCTTTATGAAAGCTGAAATTGTACGTCTGTTGTGTGTAACTAAGCTGATGAGCTGTGGAAAACGTTTATTCTGTTTAAAAGGACGGAGGTTCTACTGCCGACCCGGTTTTGGTCCGGTTTCGGTTCTGAGAAATTCGAACGAGTTGTTTTAAATAGATGGAGAAACGTTTTAAGGACTGAGAAGTCTCAGTGAAGCTTTGAGAGCTGATTCGTTATATTTTTAACAGAAAATAGTGCATTTTGACAGTTTAAAAGACGAAAAGTTGACGGACTAGTTCAGGCTAATGCTACAAGCTAGCTGGACAAACGATGCGTGATTGGTTGAAATCAGCTGCTGTGGAGAGCTCTGATACGCTGAGAAATGAGTGACGTGTCTGTCGGCACTTCCTCTGACGTGTCAGGTCGTAAAGCCCACCCCCGTGCTGTTGTCATTGGTAGATTCAGTCACATGACCCAGAAATGAGCTCGGTTGCAACCGAAGCCTTTTCTGTGCTTAAAATCACTAAATGAAGCTGCCACAAGTCCCCAAAAACTCATGTTCATGCAAAAAGTCGTGCTTGTTGAAACAACGCCACGTTTTAGCTTGAAATCCGTTCATGAAATGTTGATTTTAACCGAGTTTAGCCGAAGCTAATTTTAAGCTAAGCGGCTAACGACAGGATGTCAACAGAACGTCGATAGGACGTCGTCATAGGCTCCTGCTGGTATAAAGCTAAACACTGCCCCCTCCTGGGAAACTTGATATCACAGTTTCACTCCGTTTTAGGTTATTTTTGATGAAATTAGACGTGCTTAGACGCATTTGATGAGTTAATAAACGTTCTTCAAGTTGAATAATCACTGTTATCTTGCATTTAAAAAGTAATTAAGGTATTTATGCAGAAAGGCATTTACCAACACATTTTTATTCACTGGTAATTCCTCATGAAAGAGGTGCAAAATAAAAATTAGAAACTTTTTAAAAGATACAGTTACAGATATTCACAGAGTTGATAAAGTTTACTCATTTGCTAAAAGATAATGCACGTTTAATTGCTAAATCACTAAATAAGAGTAAACTTATCAGAAAAAATAAACTTTTCTGTTTAAGTTACCACCTAAACAATTACATCTTCTTATTTATTTTTAAATAGAAGATATTGGCAGGAGGACAGGAGTATAACAGTTTTTCTGAAGAAAGACTGATTATTCCTCATCATCAATTTTCTTTTTTCTGTTCACCACCTGGTTTAATGAGTAGCTGTTAAAATAGCGAATTCTGAAGTAAACGGTTAAAAAAAAAAGCGTTTTTAAACTGATGTTTGCTGTGAGACTTTTTAGAAAAATTGCAGGTTTATAAAAATTCAGTGCTTTAGAGTAAGAAACACTGAGAAGCTTGGTAATCTAGTATATGTTGAGAAATAAGCACATAAAAAGTAACACTGCCAGAGAAGCATTTACTTAAGAATATTCATGAATTGGGGTAAAACCTAAGAAACAGGTGCCCGTTCCTCTGAATAAGTTGACTTATAACAGTACTTTTGTGTAAACCCAGAGCTAAAATAGTGTGAAACTCAATGACAACTTGAATACAAATATTTACCTGTAAAATAATCTGAAGCTGGCAACTGTTTTAAACAGATAAAGTGCTACACAGTGAATGATCATGGCAGGTGTGATAGAAAAGGATTTTGATCCTTATGAGATGAGGGACTGTTTAGAGTATGCGTTAGCACTGCTGACAGGATCCTTACATCCATATGGCAAACAGGCGGAGAGCAT
>NW_023625081.1:0-1082 GCF_014905685.2 Nematolebias whitei
ATATATATATATATATATCTTAAAACACCACCTTTGTGTTTTTATTCTAGAATTGTTCCGCTCGGGGTGGCTGCATGTTGGAGCAGCTCACTTACATTCATTCTGAGATATTGCTTTTGAAAACTTTATTTACTCCTTTTTTTATGTAAATCTCTTTTTTTGGGACAATTATTTCCTCTGATATCTGATGCTGTGCAGCTGGACAGATTTTTACTGAAAATGTTTTACTTTTGAACATTTGTTATTAAGCATAACCAAACCAAAAAGGTGGTTTTTTTTTGTTTGTTTTTTCCAACCGGGAGCAGCTGATTAACATTAGGGATGGGGCCGATCCCATCCAATATTGGTTTTGGGCTCCGATACCAACATAATTTACGTATCGTATTTTTCTGAACCAACCTGCAGAGATTTCCGATCCATGATGCATGTCTTTGTCTTCAAGTAAAATATCTCCACACCCTGCCAGCTGCTTTGCAAGTTGGCTTCAAACTTTGGAATGGATTTCCTGAACGGAGGTGTGTCTCATGAAACCAGAGTAATAAGACCCGCCTCACATTCAGGAAATCCATTTCGTCTGCTGTGTGGAAATATTTTACACTAGAAACACCACAAAGCAAGACAGCAACGTGCAATGTCTGCAGAGCCATAGCATCACATTAAACTGTGGTAAAGTTAGTTTTACGTTGGACATTCGAGCTCCGTGACTTCAGCGGTGTGTTATTGTCATTCAGTCCAGAGAAGGCAGTCTGATTTCGGTCAGCCGCGCTCAGTCTGCCCGTCTCGGAGGAGGGACAGACTTCTCCGGACTGAATGTCAATAACATACCACTGAAGCCCCGGAGCTCGAAATTTACCGAGAAGTTGCTAAACTTCATCGTAATTAATGGCCAACTGCTTTCAGTTGTATAAAATGAAGGATTTCACAGCTTGATTGAATATTTGCAGCCAATATATAGTTTACCCTCCAGGAGATATTTATCAGTACAACAGAAGACAATCATAAAAAAAGCATAAGAATTGAAAAATACAAGAAAATTATATATATATATATATATATATATATATATATATATATATATATAT
>NW_023625081.1:1092-3473 GCF_014905685.2 Nematolebias whitei
ATATATATATATATATATATATATATATATATATATATATATATATAAGTATATAAAAGAGTTGTGTTGTCAAAGAGACTGGAATAGATTCAGGAAAGGTCCCCATCTTTTCTCAAATTTACCCTCTTTCTGTTGGAGTGCAAATCTGAATTTCTCCAGCTTTAAACAGGACATGATGTCAGCCAACCACTGAGTGTGAGTGGGTGGAGATGGTTCCTTCCACCTGAGCAAAATGGCTCTTCTGACCAGGAGAGAGGTTAACGATATTACGTGCTGTTGGTTTTTATTTAGGTTTGTCACGCCCTCTACAAGACCAAGCAGAGCGATCAGTGGGTCAGGGCTCAGACATGTTTCTAGTACACTTGATAAAGTCTGAAAGGTTTTACAGTATTTGTTCAGAGATGAGCAAAACCAGAACATATGGCAGAGAGAGGCTTCAACATGTTTGCATCACACACATTACGGGCTAACATCAGGATACACAGAGGACAGTTTCAGTTTAGAGAACTGGAGCTCACCAATCTGAGTATGGAGGTCCAGGAGTACTCTGAAATAGATGAGCCAAGATCCTTTTCCCAAGCAGCTTTGATTTTATCTGAGGGCGCAGGCTTCAAATCCAATAGTCTACTATAAATGAATGAAATAGAATGTTTTTTATTTTGGTCTATAGAAAGAATAGTGTTAACAATACTGATGTCTGTTGAAATGGAGAGGCTGGACAAATGAAGAGAAATAAAGTGCCGTATTTGGAAATACCTAAAAAAATTGGACTGGGGAAGGCTAAATTTTTCTCTTAGTTGTTGAAATGAAGCTAACAAGTCATTGAAGTGTACTATACCCCTTCTCTGCCATTCTTTAAAAACAGAGTCCTGAGATGAGGGTTTGAAGAGTTGGTTAATGATGGGACTATAGAAAGAGAAACTAGAAAAATCAAAACATTTACAAAATTGTGCCCAGATTTTTAGTGAGTGTTTTACAACTGGGTTTATAATAGCTATAAGTGGTGGAAGCAGGAATGAGGATCCCAAAAAAGCCAGGGTGGACCATTTCCCAGAACACTGTGTCTCCATTGCTACCCAGTCAGGGCAGTCAAGCCTGTTGTAATAAAATGACCAGAATGCAAGAGAATGCAAATTTGCTGCCCAATAATATAAGCAGAAATTTGGAAGGGCAAGACCGCCTGCAGCTTTGTTTTTTTGGAGATATGTCTTATTTAAACGTGGATGTTTTCCCTGCCACAGATATGAGGAAATGATGGAATCTAACTGCACAAAGAATGAACCAGGGATAAAAACAGGAAGAGTTTGAAAGAGATACAAAAATGTAGGTAAAGTGACCATCTTGACTGAATTAATGCGGCCAATGAGAGATGTGGAAAGCGGTGATCACTGGAATAGTGCCTGCTTTGTCTGGTTCAACAGAGAGACAAAATTTTCTTGTTATAAATCTTTATACTTCCTCGTAACTGTAACACCCAGGTAAGATAATTTTATCTTCTCAATTTTAAAAGGCCATTTACTGAAGTCAAGAGCCTGCACTAGGGTATTAATAGAGAAATTTTCACTTTTACTTAGGTTTAATTTGTAGCCAGAATGTATTCCAAATTCCTTAATCAGAATTAATTTATTATTGCTATGTCAATGAACGAGGTTCACAAACTAGAAATTTGCTTCGACATAAGGTGCGAATAGTAATAAAGTAAAATAAAGTAAAAATGAGAACATTACATAAGACATAAGACCTGTGTACACCCACAAATAAAGTAAAAATAAAAACATAACATAAATATGTGTACACCCACAAATGAAGTAAGCAATGATAGAATGGAAGGCAGTGTGTCAGTCGGATGAGAGATGAAAAGTAAAAGGTCATCTGCATAAAAGGGGAGACCCTGTGTTCCATATCGCCTCTCCAGATTCCTGAAATTGTGTCACAGGACTGTAAAGCAGTGGCAAGAGGTTCAATTGCCAGGTCAAAGAGCAGAGGGCTCAGTGAGCATCCCTGACGAGTTCCTCGATGTAGACTGAATGGTTTCGATATCTGAGAGTTGGTATGAATGGTTGCAGTGGGATGTGAATAAATTACCTGCACCCATGTAATGAAATTGGGGCCAAAACCAGTTTTGTCAAGAACATTGAACAAGTAGTCCCATTCAACCCTATCAAATGCTTTCTCCACGTCGAGGGAGATAACACACTCAGGGACAGTATCCAAAGGAGAATAAATAATGTCCAAGAGGCGCCTGATATTAAAAAAGGAATGCCTACCTTTAATGAATCCAGTCTGGTCTTTTGATATGGTGAAAGGAAGGAGCTTGTAGATGAACAGATGCTTGGATATATTCATCAATTAACGCGGATTCCTCATTTTTCTGGACTGAA
>NW_023625082.1:0-3473 GCF_014905685.2 Nematolebias whitei
GAATCCGTGTTAAATGATGAATATATCCGAGCATCTGTTCATCTACAACCGTATAGTACAATTTAAGACAGTATAATGCTTTTATTATTTCATTTTATGCTTATGTTTAATAAATGTTTTAATGTTAAATGGTTATTGTTGCACCATATTGTTGTCTGAGAGAAATGTAATTTCAATCCTGTGTATGTCCTGTACATATTGCAGCTTTTGACAATAAAGTGACTTTGACTTTGATTATAACCCTAGTTGGGGAGTGGTGGCACAGAGGTTAGCGAAGGTGGGCCAGTGATTGGAAGGTCGCCAGTTCAACTCCCCGGACAAACAATATCAATTTGGGAGGAAAAGATGTAACACCCACACATCCACCCTCATTTGCCCCACTCTGGGCCCTTGCGCAAGGCCCTTAACCCCTCCATCTGCTCCACCGAGCACCTAGATAGCAGCTCTCTGCTCCACACAGAGGGCTATGGTAGCTCAGTGGTCTGTGGCTGCATCAGGACTGGCATCCGGCATAAAAATAATTGTCAAGTCTTCATGAGAGTTAGTTCAATGTGACGACCTCTGAGGAATGGAGCAGCCGAAAGAAGAAGAAGAAAAAACGAAAGTTGCTTATTATAACCCAGGTTCAGTCAAGTGTGGTTTGCTAATAGAGTTTCAGCTCAGTTATCCCTTTGAACACGAGTGCTTCACGTGTTTAGGCACTTGTGTAAGAAAAGAGAAAAATCAATGTCAAACATGTCGGTGTGCATTTTCAGTCAGACAAGAGCAAGAAAAGAAGAAGACTGCATGTTTCATGCTTCATTTCACATCAGAAAGGCTTTTGTTTGAGACCTACAGCCTTACAGGCTCATCAGGCTGCAATACCCTGATAGTCAATGAACAAATGTTTTGATAATTGACAATTAACTAATTACCCTACTTTAAAACATCTATCTTAACTGAAAAAAAGTCTTTTGAGCAGGAATCTGTTGCACATAATGATCACCCATAATGCTCAGCAGCAGGACAGTACATGTAAATCAGCTGTTTCACTTTGTGCCATCAAGGAAGCTTCCGCGTGCATAAAAACCTGACCATTGTTACCATAGTAACATCAAATTTAGCTATCTGTCCATTCTTCTCAGCTGATGTAGACTGAGCACAGATTAGAAATGTCATAATTACATAGCCTATTTATAAAAACACATAGCCTATTTATAAAAACAAAAGTTTCAATCGTGTCATCTGGACAAGTTTCTTTTTGAGAGAAACATTGTCTTTTATCCAAAAGACTTCGTCAAAAAAAAAAATTTAAGTTTATTTGTCATGTGCAAAATCAACACAAGGTCAACAATGCAATGAAACGCTTAGGATGAAAAGAACCATCTCGACCTGCCAAAAAATAAAAATAGTAACAACAACAACAACAACAACAACAACAACAACAACAACAACAACAACAACAACAACAACAAATATCAAAGTATGCAGCAAAAATGCTAAAAACATATTACAAATACTACTAACACCAAAAAAAAACCCCATTAAAAATACTACTATCATTAGGCCTGTCGCAATAAACAATAATAATCACATGATAAATGAAAATGATCAACCTCATTTTCATTTATCAGCTTTATCGTTTTTTTCTTGACGCTCTCTTTTTGAAGACGCTGAATGACAAAAAGTTCAACTCTGGTGCTCTTCACTGACCCCTCCCTTTCTCTTTTAAAGCCAATTAAACCGTCCAAAATTGCGTTTTTGCATCAAAAGCAGCTAAGCTACGATCTAAGCTAACAGGCTGACCTCTGGGAAAAAAAAATCATCTTGTTGAAGCTCCAAAATTCACGGTTGAAACCCGTGCCTTCGTCTGAAAAGTTGTTTTTCTCTGCAAAAAGAAAATGAGAACTTGTTTACTGATTTTTTATTAAAAGCTTTGTGTGAAAAATGCAATGATAAAGAGCTCAAACCACACTGAGTGTCCGCCATTTTGAGAACTGAAAAAAAGTTAGGAGAGACAGCCCATGTCACCTCAAGGGGCCTCCCTCCCATTTTCTTAAAGAGACAAGCTGCTTGCTCCCTCACTATCCATCCTTCACTTCAATCTTATACTGCCATCCAGTGGTCAAAAACATACTACAAACAAAAATTAACTAACATTTTTTCTTAAATTTGACAATAATTACTAATGTAGCAGCATAAATGGTGTGCTGCCACTTTAACATGGTCAATTGCGGCTTCTGTATAAAAGCACGTCACTCCTGTCTGGGTACACGGCGTTTGTCACGACGTCTGCTTGCTTCTGCTGCGGATAACATTCTCCGGTAAGCGTGGCTAATGTTTGTTTTTCTTTGTTGCAGTAGTTTGCCTTTAGCTGCTAATACAAACTGTTTTGTTTTCTTAACGTTCAGTCTAGCCTCTTCTCTGCTGTGCCTCCTGGGTATAAGACCGGTCTGTCTGTTGTGTGTCCAATTTATGGCTTGAAGGTAAGGGTTAGCCTAGCCTGCTACCGCTTACCTGTTACTGTAAACAAATGCTTATTAGACTGTTCTGTTAAAGCTGCATGATCCAATTTATACAGCAACTCTATTATAAGATTGTGCAGTAACATACAAATTTGCAGGTAGGCAATATGAGATTCTGTAAATTCTGCTGTCAATGGTTGAGTTTAATAGTGACGATCTGCTCCATTTTTTTAGTTTTCAGATGAGCCTTCTCCTGCTGTTCAGCTGGATTCTGCTCGCTGCCGTTTTGCCTAGAGGAAAAAAATATAAAACTAACTTGGGCCCTTGCCCTACTGGCTGAGGCTTTGATTTTAATGAACTGAGTGCACCACTTAATCTGTTATGAAATATTGTGACGCGGCTGTTTCATTAAGGCCGTAGTGAGATAGGGCTAGGTTAGCTTCAGTTAGCTTCAGTTAGCTTAAGAGCTCCACTACAATCAATATTTAATAACGGGTTCTCACTTTTTCGAGCTACTTGACAGATATGTGACAGAGGTACTGTATGAGAGATGGGTCTAATCAGTGACATGAGACGTTAATTTTCTTTGACCCATCAAAATGAATGTGGTCATATATTAACAGAATCAAAACTTAAACATTGTACACTTGATTATACTGATAGGCTCTGATTAATAAAACTTGGCACGTTTTATTTAATAAAAACAACAGACATTTCTGAAGATATCTGGATTAATTACTGGCAAGATAGAAGAGTTTTAAAGATGGGGAATGAAGGAGTTTAAATGGAGAGAAAAGATGGATGAGGATGTATGTCTGAAGACCAGAACAACATGCTCCTTTCAAGCGCAGCTTGCCGTGGTACACTTGTAGTGAAGCCAGTGATGACTCTTTACCTTGGCAGAGGATGAATCAGCTGCGGTCAAGAGGTCCCTGGCACGCCACCTTTCAGCGTCTCCTCAGGGCGGCTGCGACTCGGCAGAAGTCGTGAGATAATCCGTTCCACAGAACAAACTTCCTCAGAAGTTAT
>NW_023625083.1:0-3472 GCF_014905685.2 Nematolebias whitei
GTGAAACGTTTCAGCAAATAAAGAAACTGTCCAGATGACCTGACTGAAAAATTGTTGGAAGCATCACTATCATCATTTCTATTGCTTTAATTTTGTATTTTTCTCAAAATCGGCTTCTTAGAACATACTGGACTAACAACTTTGTTAGTTATAGTAAACTTGTAGGATTAATCAAAATGTTGCAGGAATCAAAAGCTTTGGAAAAAAACATTTTTCTGATACATTTTGTTTCCCAGATTTACTATAGACAAAAGAATGTGGTGAAATGTCAATTATTAGGTTTATGACAAAACAAACTGTAACCTGTCTTTACTGCCACAAGAAACTCGAGCGAAAATCCATCCCCACTATGTGGAAAAAAGTCAAGTCAAATTCATTTGTTTAGCACATTTAAAGGATTTAAGGATTTAAGGATTCAAGGATTCAATTATTTTTTATTGTCATACCAGCTCACATTTGCATGTTTATGGAATGAAATTCAGACTCAGGTCCCAGATCAAGAAGCCTAACAATTAACAAATAAAAAAATACAAAACAGTGAAAACAGGAACTGTTACCAAAGTGCTTAACAAAAAGAGATGAAGTATGAAAATTGATCTTTAAGTGCAAAGTTATTTCTGTTTTAGTCAGTAATTTATTCCAATGTACATAACAGAGTATATCGGTAAATGTTGCCTATAATGCATACCCGTTTGATGCCCCTGCTCCCACCATGCAGTCTCAGCAGGATGATCCATTTCTCTCCTCCGTCTTTACGTTCCTTTCCTCCTCCTCTCAATCTCATTTCATACCCCAGTCATTATGTCTCTCCCCCTCCTCCCATCCTGCTCCTGAACAGGACCCATTGGCCCTGATTAATCTGCTGCATTTGACTTAATGAGAGGTCATTCACATATCTGATCACAATGGCTGCAGGAATCAATGATAGATAGCCACTTGACAGAAATACCAAGGTGTTGGGGGATAAAAAGAAGAAACAAAAAACTGAATCTGTGAGGGCTTTGTTTGATATTCCCCATCCTGCACTGTATACCTGAGTGTGTTCTCTTACTGTGTGTAAAATAACTGGTTCAAACCTTTAAAAGCATCTGAGATCACTTCTTTTCTCCTCCTGTGGTGTTATAGTTAAAGCCTGTAAGACGAGCTATTTAGATTCTCAGTGCAACACTCAGGGGTTGGATGAGGTGAGTGTTGTGGATGAAATGTGAGTTTGTGCGCGTTAAGACCAGATACACAATAGGTCATTCGATAAAGTAGCTCTATGATGCACACATCTAAAGAGACACATCTAGCTGGTACTGGCACACGTACAAAAAAACTTCAGTTAGGAGATTATGAATTGATTTCTTCCACCCTGTAAAGCCAGAGTCTTTCTTGGTGAATGCAGTGATGTGTCCACTTGACCTTTCTTGGTGAGTTCTTTTCTGGTGAATTGACTCCTAAGTGTTTGGCCCTAACCTTTTCAGCACCAGCGGTGTCCTCCATCTTCAGCGTGGCCCGGCTGGCAGATGTTAGCAGCCTGTCAGTGCATCATGCTGAACCCTATCTCTCTGTCATGCAGAAATACTAGTGTTAGTGCAAACTGCAGGGACGCTGCAGAGGAGGACTTGATGCAGATTATTGTGTATTTTGAAGGCTGTAAAATTAATGCAACAGTGTTTTATTCAGACTGTGCATGTAGTATGTATGTATGGCAGTATGTCATTATGCTATGTTGACCTACACCTATCTGTCGCCATTTAAATTGCACTGTTTAGGCCTACACAACTCCCTTTATACATTATGCAGGGTGAGACGTGTGGAGTATCTGCTGCCACTGAGTTTCCTGGTCTTAGTCCAAGTGCCATCTCAGGTCTGTAGAGTGTGGAGGCAATGAAAATGGTCAGTGACACCAAGGTCCCAGGCATCTGAACTAGCATCTGTTGTGGATGGGAGCTGCACAGCGGCTGCCCTGTCCTCACTGTTGGCCTGACACCATCCTACACTGTCCACTGTCTGTCACACGCAGCGCCATGCAAAGGTAACTGTGAACTAGAGTGCTGCTTTGGGCCCTCTCGCTAAGCAGCCCCTAATGACAGGCAGAGAGACAGCTACACATGTTCACCAGCTCTCCCTCTGGAGGAGGCTACAGATAGAGCTCCGGCACAGACACTGACCTGTCACGGTGCTGTCAGCAACCAGCCTGTCAGCCATGCAGCCCGGTTCGCAGTCTAGCGATCCCAGGTGCTCTGCTGACAATCTCTGTACCCTGTTCTGTCAGCTTCTCTGCCAGGCCTGCTGCTGCTAAAATTCATTAAGGCTTTATTCAAAGCGGCCTCGGCCACTTCATTATGAGCCTCGTGCGTGGGACATGAGGAAACAACACTTTTTCATGCTTTGAATTGCTGCTGAGGGTCTTCTACACTGAAAGTTGTTCTGCCATCTTGTAATAATGTTACATTTCCACAAAACTCCCTGCTCTGTTCCACATGGTCTCCTTTGCTAAGATGACTCTTGAGGTGTGCATTCTGTGTTTATGAAGGATTCTCCTGGTACAGCTCAGCACAGACGTATTGAACACATGTGCTAATATCTCCTCATAGGAGCCCAAATGAGCCATTACAGAAGCTAATCTGACAGGCACACTGCATTCAGTTCCCCATCTGCCAGCCACAGCACTGAGAGCCACAGTTTGTTCCTCCTGACTGCAGAACTGGATGGGACAGATGGAAAACGCTCTACTTTAGTAGCAGCCTGACCATGGATGAGAAGATGCAGGGAGAAGGAGGCCGACTGAGAGCATGGTCACACAGCAGATAAATCACCTGGTCAGGGCTTGATGTTTGGTGGAAATACCATCCAGTTAGGCACTTTTCTTTGTTCTGTTCTGAGGAATTCTCATACAAAAAGCTATCTTTTTCCTGTTGGGCCCTACTTTCTCGTTTTAATGCAGTTTCTCATTTTTAACCCATGGAGATCAGGAGGAGAAAATATGGAGGGAACAAAGAGGCAATGCAAGCGGCTGTCTACCTCATGGGGAAGAAGACATATAACATTAATGGTATCTGTTAACATCTCCTTAACCCCAATCCTCCACTGCTTTCAGAGCACCTCCCATTCCTTTCCTTTCCCCCCTGCAGCCGAGCAACCCATGCACAACCCCACCATGATCCCCTAACCCGCCACCTCCTCCCACCTCAGGCTGTGCTCCCTCGGGGCCTGTTTGTTTCCCTGCCAGGGGCACAGGCGGCGGAACACTGATGAGGTGCTCAGGCCACCGTGAAATGCGCCATAACCTGCCAGCGCAGGGGCCTGGTGAGATTGCCGTATTTACTTTTTAATCTGGCCGCCTTAATACATGCGATAAAAACTTTGTCACATTAGATGGTGACAGATGGGCCCGGAGATGTTATTACTGGTAGAAGAGGAAGGGGGGTTGCAGGCAGGGGGAGAAGAGCGGGTGTCAGCAGGGGAAGAAGGTGAAGGCTGGGGG
>NW_023625084.1:0-3472 GCF_014905685.2 Nematolebias whitei
ACAATAATATGAATGATGCAGAAAAGTTTCAGACCATAAAACATCACAGTTCAAATGGGCAAACAAACCCGACGAGGTGGCTCAACTGCAGTTTGAGTTGGGCTGAGGGGGGGTTCCGGCCCCCCAGTGAGGATGGATGGATGCGCCCATGGGAAACAGAAGCTGGGTCCAATATCAACAGGCCGAAACAGAAACAGATAATTTGCAGCAAATAGCAGAGCGAGCTGCCAGAAAATCCTCCTAAAGTGAAAGGCATGATCCTAGCTCGTTTCAGGTCAACAGGGGCCAACAGCGTGATCCGGATTAAAATTAATTATTATCCAGGTGAGTTTGGATGGAGGCCTGCAGCAACTCCGATACAAACTCCGAACTTCTCTCGAGCACCACACAGCGCGGCTCCTCCGCTTCTCTGCACGACATCTCCGCACCCGACAGCACGAGAGACACCCCCGGTGAAAAACGAGACTGACCGGAGAGGCTGAGGCTGAAGTCGACACTGGTCCGGTCCGATTCTGCTCCAGTCCGGCTCCGGCGCTCCACAGCACGAGAGACGAAGAGGCTGAAGATGCCACTGGCCCGGTACTACTCCGGTCCGGCGGCGCAGTTCTGCTCCAGTCCGGCTCCGGCGCTCCATAGCACAAGAGACGAAGAGGCTGAAGATGTCCCTGGCCCGGTTCTGCTCCGGTCTGGCGGCGCTTCAAAGCACCGGAGCGTCTCCTCCAGGTAAACACAGCGATTCCACGGAGGTGGACAGTCTTTCGTTAAAAGTAACGGGCTGCTCACTGAAGCCTAGACCGGCTCTGTTGAAGACGAAATCCCCACAGCCACCTCGGTTCGGTTCTGGTCCAATTCAAGGGTCACAGGTACACTTCCCCCACACCTATGAAGACACCACGAGGGCCAGTCCAGCAGAAAACCAGCGAAATACTATCTGGCAATTTTTGTCGGAACCAGGTAGAACCACAAAGGTCCAGATAAGAGTTTGTTGAGGTACAAAGAGAGAGAGAAAAAACATCGGACCTTCGTGCGACGACTCCTCGGCTCGAGGGGTCACCTGGCTGGCAGGGTGCACTCAGAGTGACCGGTGGGGTGGGAGCGGCCGGTCCTGGACCAAAATATATTTTTGGACGGTCCCGTCTGGCTCTCTGAGTCACTGAACACCGAATTCGGTTGGAAGGAGGACCAACTTTAGTCCGGTTCGAAAAAACGTGTCAGTTTGATGAAAAAAGACTGCAGAGAAGCCGGAGGGAGCTGCCATCCATCAGCTCGCCGGAAGTGATATATATATATATATATATGTGATATATATATATGAAGTGATATATATATATATATATGCATGTATAAATATACAGTGCCTTGCAAAAGTATTCAGCCTCCTTGAACTTTTCAACCTTTTGTAAGGGTCCCACCGCCTGCAGCCTGCCTTGCTGATGGCCGCTGATTACCAACACCTGGCGGCCATCAGCCTGATGAGCCTCTCTCTTTAGAAATTGGTGACACTGTTTGTTCCGACCACAAACCGGTTTTATTCAACACCTCATTGATTTGTGAACCTGCACCTCTTCCCACACCCAAGCCCTGTAGGATTTTTAACCCCTCCACCGCCACACTCTTCTCTTCCATCTTTGCTAGTAATTCTGTTTCAGACTCTGAACTCTCTGCGGGTCTTACTACAAAGGAGTTGCTTTCTCAGCATCAGGAGGCCTGTGTACAGATCCTGGACTCAGTCGCCCCGTTAAAGCTCAGGAATCGAACACGCACGCCCCACCCTTGGGTAAATGAGACTACACGAGAGGCAAGACACCTGTGCAGAAGAGCTGAACGTTGATGGAAAAAAGATAAACTTCAGGTGTCTTTTGAGATGTTAAAAACATGTTGGAAAGCCTATCAGACCACCGTTAAACAGGAGAAAAACAAATATTTCTCAAAAATTATCAACTCAAACAGTCACAGCCCCCCCGTTCTTTTCAACACCATTAACACCATTAACTCCATTAACACCATTCTAAACGTGCCTCAGTCTGCCACCATTGAGGCCTCTGTCAACACCTGTAATAAGTTTGTCAGGCATTTTGCTGAAAAGGTTGAGTCGATTAGGTCATCAATTCCACACTCTACAGCCGACCCTTCAGTTCTTGTCCCCTGCTCAGCAGTCTTCAGTCACTTTGACCCCATCTCACTCTCATTTTTAAATGAGGTCGTTGATCACATGAAGCCCTCAGGCTTCCCTGCTGATCCCATCCCTGCTGCATTTTTTAAACAGGTTCTACCATCAACTGGACCCTCTGTTCTTGCCATTATTAACAGCAGTTTGGCTACAGGTGTGGTTCCTGATGTTTGAAAACATGCAGTGGTAACTCCATTAATTAAAAAACCCGGACTTGACCCTGCAGCTTGTTCAAACTTCAGGCCAATCTCAAAACTTCCATTTCTTTCTAAAATATTGGAGAAAATAGTTTTTAGTCAACTAACCAAGTTTTTCAATGTAAATGGAATTTTTGAGATTTTTCAGTCAGGATTTAAACAACTGCACAGCACCGAGACAGCTTTAGTAAGGGTCTGTAATGACATTCTGCTAGCGAATGACTCTGGTCAGTCTGTGATCCTGGTACTCCTCGACCTTACCGCTGCATTTGACACTGTTGATCACAGCATCCTTATGTCACGGCTAGAACACTGGGTTGGGATTACAGTGTGGTGCTAGAATGGTTCCGTTCTTATCTGGGTGACAGGAGTTTTTGTGTTAACTTTGGCAATCATTTATCTGCTTCTGTCCCTCTTTCCTGTGGGGTCCCACAAGGCTCCATTCTTGGACCCCTTCTGTCCTCATTGTATCTGCTCCCCTTGGGGTCAATCCTGAGGAAACATGGTATTTCGTTTCACTGTTACGCCGATGACTCTCAGATCTATCTACCTTTAAAACCAAACAGTTCTTGCTCCATCCTCCCTTTGCTAAAATGTCTTGATGACATCAAGACTTGGATGGCTGCAAACTTCTTGAGTTTTAATGATCAGAAGACTGAGGTCATTGTGTTTAACCCAAGCTCTACCACTGTCACTGATCCTGTAAACCTGCACTCCCTTCAGCCTCATCTAAAGCAGTCAGTTACCAATCTCGGGGTAGTGTTAGACTCAGACTTTAAGTTTAATAAACAGATCAACTCTGTTCTACAAAAAAGCTTCTTTCAGCTAAGGCAGATAGCAAAGCTTAAGTCCGTTCTGTCCAGATCCGACCTTGAAAAAGTAGTCCATGCATTTATTACAACCCGGCTGGACTACTGTAACTCACTTTATGTTGGGGTTAGTCAGGCTTCACTCTCACGTCTCCAGCTCGTACAAAATGCTGCAGCTCGGCTTTTAACAGGAACTCACAGGTTTGAGCACGTTACTCCCGTTCTGTCCTCTCTTCACTGGCTTCCTGTACGTGTCAGAGTTGATTTTAAAATTCTCCTGCTGACATTCAAGTGCA
>NW_023625085.1:0-893 GCF_014905685.2 Nematolebias whitei
GCCAAGATGTCCGTTTGAAATCAGGCTGCTTACTGCAAAACCAAGAGTTTTTTTAAGACTGTCTTCATTTGTATTGTTTTGTCGACTAAGCTAAATTTAATTTCTAAAATATGGATAAATCTGATCTCATCATGCAGCATGAGCAACTGGGTATAGGTGTGAGGGCCAAAAGTCTGGTTATGTACTGACTCCTAAATGTGCTTGTTTTCTACTGAAACATGGAGTAGGGTTGACCTTTAAAATGTGAGACAGCTGAGGAAGTTAACCAGTAAACAGAATACCTGCTCCAGGTGCAGAAATCTTACAGAAACTGACAATCACTCATCTGCAGTGACTGCAGGTTGAACAAGAAAATGTGAAGTTAAAGGAAACATCCTTTGTCCCAAGGCCACTTTAAGTATAATTAATATTTTTCTTTCTTTATGAATCGATTGTAACTTTGTTCACATTTTTCAACAACCAAAATGGAATTTGTTTTTTAATGTTATGGCTAGGTATTAAAAAAAACCCCTAACATTTAGCTCTCCCCACTACCCAGTTATGTTGCTCTTATTTTGAAATGTAACCGGAAGTTCTGTGTTAAGAGAGTCGAAAAAAGAAGTTATGGAGACGCCGCGGCAGTATACTGGAGCAATGTCGAACCGAGACGCCGCCAGTGTTGAACCTGAGACGCTGCTAATGTCGAACCGGTTAACACCATAGACATAATATGCCTGTGGTTAACACAATCTGCCAATAACACCTTGTTTTTAGACATAATGTGTCAGTGGTTACGGCAAATTTTATCGTTCAGCCTTTTTTTCTATCGTCCAATCAGATGTGGCCGGCCAGACACGCCTATTTTTCTATCGTCCAATCAAATATGGCCGGCCAGACACGCCCATTTTTCTATC
>NW_023625085.1:903-3472 GCF_014905685.2 Nematolebias whitei
TTTTTCTATCGTCCAATCAGATGCGGCCGGCCAGACACGCCTATTTTCATATAGTTCAATCAGATATGATCGCCCAGATACGCTCATTTTCCTATAGTCCAATCAGATATGACCGCCCAGATACGCCTTCAGAATTTGCCTGCAGAGATACCTACTTGAAACAAACAGGCCGAGCTGTGACGTCATGTCCACATATTTACCAGCAGCCACCACCAGGGGGCATCGTCTCTACAAACAACAGGAACCTGGATTACATGTTTGTTTGTTTTTTTTTAACTTTATTGAACTACTGAACATACAGAACAAAAGAACACAAATAGAACTAATGACAATCTCAAATTACAATGATACATATAAACATATACAAATATCTACAATCATACCTCCTAAGGTCAATATATTCTTAAACAAATTGTCATATCAACCATCATAAACTTAAAATTTAGGTAATAATACTATTTGAGATTTTGCAAATAATATAGTACAGTAAATTAAACAACTAACTATTTATCTAAGAATCTACATAATTACTAAAATAATTTGTCAGAGGGCTATATTATCTGAGCGAGGTGATCAGAGCTTTTTGGCTTGTGGTTTTTTAGCACAGTCTAATGAAAGTTTTAACAACTGGAGTTCTTGTTTGAATACAGACCATACTGGTTGAGACTTGCCATATCTGCATTTATGTATATAGAATTTCAATATTATGATAATGTTATTGACAAAGTATTCATCTTTTTTATTTTCAGATACATATCCATATAATATATTCTGAACGGAGAAGGAGTCCATGTTCATAGATTTGATGGTCAGGAGATCGTGAAGGGATTTCCATAATGTGTTCACAGAATGACAGAAATAAAATAAATGTTCTGTTGTTTCAGGTTCGTTACATATAGAACAGTTATCACATTCAAATTTAAATCTATTTATGATCAACTCGTTGGAAGGATAAATATTATTTAGAGTTTTTAAATGTAATTCTTTATATTTAGGTGGAAGAGGGAAACCCAGATATGTTGTCCTTATTTTTATTCTTTCCTTCTTATCATAGAAATCGTGAAACTTTCTTCTTACTTGACCAGAATATAGTTTTTATTAAATGTTGTCTTAAAAATTTGTTGTTGCATTTATTGTGTGTTAAATTTAGTCCATTGAGATTGATGCTCGGTAAACTAATTGTTGGTTTAGTTTCATAATTATTCTTTATTAACTGAACAAATGCAATTGGTATATTTTTTGTTACTTTATCATAGTCTTTTTTGGTACAGATTAGATTATATTTTTTTGTGAATTCTTCATAGTCATATAAATTTCCCTTTTCATCCATGAGATGAGTGAGTGACCGTATTTGTTTCTCCATCCATGTTTCCATGAACACAGACTTCCTTCTATGTAAAACGACTCTGTTGTTCCAAAAAGGAACATCATGAGGACTGAAGTTATGTTTGTATGCTGGTTTCCAGTTCAATAACACCTGTTGGTGAAAAGCAGATAATTTAACAGGTAATTTAGGAATGTCAAAGTCACATCTTAACAGGAAGTCAATACCTCCAACTTTACTAAAAACCAAAGTGTGGACAACAAACCAAACCTCAGGAGCATTTTAAAGAAACCATTGAATAAGTTTTAATACACATTCATTATTTCAAAATCTATTGCTTTAATCCCACCATCTTCATAATTTTTAACTGTATCTCCTTTTTTGATATAATGATGTTTATTTCTCCAAATAAAGTTAAAGTTTAATTTATTAATTTCCTTAATAATCTTTGGAGGTATGGCTATGGAGGATGCAGGGTAAACCAGTCTTGATAGAGTCTCCATGTTGGTTAGTAATGTCCTACCAGAAAGAGTTAAGTCTCTCTGCAACCAGTTATTTAATATCAATTTGCATTTAGTAATATTATTGTCAACATTCACTTTGACACAATTGCTTGCAGTTTTTGTGACCCAGTGCCCAGATATCGAACCTCCAGTTTGACCAGTATATTGTAATAAGATGATTGAGAACAATCATGAATACTCATTAAATCACACTTTTCCAAATTTAACTTTAATCCTGAAGCTTTAGAGAATGCTTCTACTGTTTGGATCGCCAGTGGAATCTGATCTTTATTTTTTAGAAACAGAGTTGTATCGTCTGCTCGCTGACTTATAATAATATTCTGATTCATAATTTGTAAACCATGAAGTCTGGAGTTTCTTATAGAGACAGCCAAGAGCTCAGTAACGGTGATGAACAGGAGAGGTGAAACACTGCATCCTTGTCTAATCCCTCTTTTTATTCTCAATCTGGCACTTGTTCCTTCTGCTAAGGAAACACAGCTGTTAACATCTGTATGCAGCATTTTGATTATGTTTAAAAACTTCTCACCAAAGCCAAAATATTTGAATGTTTCAAAAATGAAAGGATGCTCCACCGAATCAAAAGCTTTCTGAAAATCCAGAAATAAGATCATCCCGTCATCAGGGATTAAGTGGGCATATTCAATTAAATCTAGAACCAGACGAATATTGTTATTAATTGATCTACCTTTGAGAAAACCAGACTGAGTGGAGCTAATTA
>NW_023625086.1:0-1731 GCF_014905685.2 Nematolebias whitei
GAGGCTTCGATCATATTCCACTTCCACTACTCTTCCAGGCTCCAAGGCATCAATCATCTTCCGCTTCCATTAATCTTCCATGCTCCGAGGCTTTGATCATCTTCCATTTTAACTACTCCTCCAGGCTCCGAGGCTTCAATCATCTTCCACTACTCTTCCAGGCTCTGAGGATATGATCATCTTCCTCTTCCATTAACCTTCCAGGCTCCGAGGCTTTGATCATCTTCCGCTTCCACTGCTCCTCCAGGCTCCGAGACCTCGATTTTCCACTTCCAATACAGTTCTAGGCTCCGAGGATTTGATCATCTTCCGGTTCCACTACTCTTCCAGGCTCTGAGGCTTCAATCAAATTCCGTTTCCACTACTCTTCAAGGATCCGAGGCTTCGATCATCTTCCGCATCCATTACTCTTCCAGGCTCCGAGGCTTCGATCCTCTTCAGTTTCTACTACTCTTCCAGGCTCCGAGGCATCGATCATCTTACGCTTCCACTACTCTACTAGGCTCTGAGGCTTCCATCATCTTCTGCTTCCACTACTCTTCTAGGCTCTGAGGCTTGGATCATCTTCCAATTCCACTACTCTTCCAGGTTCCCAGGCATCGATAATCTTCCACTTCTACTACTTTTCCAGTCTCCGAGGATTCCATCATCTTCCGGTTCACTACTCTTCCAGGCTCTGAGGCTTTGATCATCTTCTGCTTCCACTACTCTTCCAGGCTCCGAAGCTTCGATCATCTTCCGCTTCCACTACTCTTCCAGTCTCCAAGGCTTTGATCATCTTCCGCTTCCAATGCTCCTCCAGGCTCTTAGACCGCGAACTTCCGCTTCCACTACTCTTCCAGGCTCCGAGGCCTCGATCATCTTCCGCTTCCACTATTCTTCCTGGCTCTGAGGCTTCGGTCATCTTCAGCTTCCACTACTCTTCCAGGTTCTGAGGCATCGATCATCATCCGCTTCCACTACTCTTCCATGCTCCGAGGCTTCTATCATCTTCTGCTTCCACTGCTGCTCCAGGTTCCGAGGCTTCGATCATCTTCCAATACCACTACTCTTCTCGGCTCCCAGGCATCGATCATCTTCTGCTTCCAATACTCTTCCAGGCTCTGATGTTTTGATCATCTTCAGCTTCTACAACACTTCCAGGCTCCGAGGCTTCGATCATCTTCCACTTTAACTACTCCTCCAGGCTCCGTGGCTTCGATCATCTTCCACTACTTTTCCAGGCTCCGAAGCTTCGATAATCTTCCACTTCCACTACTCTTCCAGGCTCCGAGGCTTCAATCATCTTCCACTTTCACTACACTTCCAGGCTCCGAGGCTTTAATCATCACCCGCTTGCAGTACTCTTCCAGGCTCAGAGGCTTCGATCATCTTCTTCTTCCACTACTCTTCCAGGCTCTGAAGCTTCGATCATCTTCCACTTCCACTGCTCCTCCAGTCTCCAAGACCTCGATCTTCCACTTCCACTGCTAGTCCAGACTCCGAGACCTTGATCTTCCTGTTCCACTACCCTTCCCGTCTCCAAGGCTTCGATCATCTTCTGCTTCCAATGCTCCTCCAGGCTCCGAGACTGCGATCTTCCACTTCCACTACTTTTCCAGGCTCTGAGGCTTCGATCATCTTCCGCTTCCACTACTCTTCCAGTCTCCAAATCTTCGATCATCTTCCGCTTCCAATGCTCCTCCAGGCTCCGAGACCTCAATCTTTTGCTTTCACTACTCTTCCAGGCTC
>NW_023625086.1:1741-3472 GCF_014905685.2 Nematolebias whitei
GAGGCTTCGATCATATTCCACTTCCACTACTCTTCCAGGCTCCAAGGCATCAATCATCTTCCGCTTCCATTAATCTTCCATGCTCCGAGGCTTTGATCATCTTCCATTTTAACTACTCCTCCAGGCTCCGAGGCTTCAATCATCTTCCACTACTCTTCCAGGCTCTGAGGATATGATCATCTTCCTCTTCCATTAACCTTCCAGGCTCCGAGGCTTTGATCATCTTCCGCTTCCACTGCTCCTCCAGGCTCCGAGACCTCGATTTTCCACTTCCAATACAGTTCTAGGCTCCGAGGATTTGATCATCTTCCGGTTCCACTACTCTTCCAGGCTCTGAGGCTTCAATCAAATTCCGTTTCCACTACTCTTCAAGGATCCGAGGCTTCGATCATCTTCCGCATCCATTACTCTTCCAGGCTCCGAGGCTTCGATCCTCTTCAGTTTCTACTACTCTTCCAGGCTCCGAGGCATCGATCATCTTACGCTTCCACTACTCTACTAGGCTCTGAGGCTTCCATCATCTTCTGCTTCCACTACTCTTCTAGGCTCTGAGGCTTGGATCATCTTCCAATTCCACTACTCTTCCAGGTTCCCAGGCATCGATAATCTTCCACTTCTACTACTTTTCCAGTCTCCGAGGATTCCATCATCTTCCGGTTCACTACTCTTCCAGGCTCTGAGGCTTTGATCATCTTCTGCTTCCACTACTCTTCCAGGCTCCGAAGCTTCGATCATCTTCCGCTTCCACTACTCTTCCAGTCTCCAAGGCTTTGATCATCTTCCGCTTCCAATGCTCCTCCAGGCTCTTAGACCGCGAACTTCCGCTTCCACTACTCTTCCAGGCTCCGAGGCCTCGATCATCTTCCGCTTCCACTATTCTTCCTGGCTCTGAGGCTTCGGTCATCTTCAGCTTCCACTACTCTTCCAGGTTCTGAGGCATCGATCATCATCCGCTTCCACTACTCTTCCATGCTCCGAGGCTTCTATCATCTTCTGCTTCCACTGCTGCTCCAGGTTCCGAGGCTTCGATCATCTTCCAATACCACTACTCTTCTCGGCTCCCAGGCATCGATCATCTTCTGCTTCCAATACTCTTCCAGGCTCTGATGTTTTGATCATCTTCAGCTTCTACAACACTTCCAGGCTCCGAGGCTTCGATCATCTTCCACTTTAACTACTCCTCCAGGCTCCGTGGCTTCGATCATCTTCCACTACTTTTCCAGGCTCCGAAGCTTCGATAATCTTCCACTTCCACTACTCTTCCAGGCTCCGAGGCTTCAATCATCTTCCACTTTCACTACACTTCCAGGCTCCGAGGCTTTAATCATCACCCGCTTGCAGTACTCTTCCAGGCTCAGAGGCTTCGATCATCTTCTTCTTCCACTACTCTTCCAGGCTCTGAAGCTTCGATCATCTTCCACTTCCACTGCTCCTCCAGTCTCCAAGACCTCGATCTTCCACTTCCACTGCTAGTCCAGACTCCGAGACCTTGATCTTCCTGTTCCACTACCCTTCCCGTCTCCAAGGCTTCGATCATCTTCTGCTTCCAATGCTCCTCCAGGCTCCGAGACTGCGATCTTCCACTTCCACTACTTTTCCAGGCTCTGAGGCTTCGATCATCTTCCGCTTCCACTACTCTTCCAGTCTCCAAATCTTCGATCATCTTCCGCTTCCAATGCTCCTCCAGGCTCCGAGACCTCAATCTTTTGCTTTCACTACTCTTCCAGGCTC
>NW_023625087.1:0-3471 GCF_014905685.2 Nematolebias whitei
ATAGTCACAGACAGTACACACACTCAGACACACTACGTATCACAACTGTGCACACACATACTGACGTAACTGCGCATGCTCCAGAATAAAAAAAAACATGGAGGATTTTAATGTCTGTACTCTGCTAACTGCTGGGTCAGACTCTCATAGCAGCGTTAGTGGCTCCCCTAATACTTCCTCTGTCGTAGGTGCTGATAAAGTAATAAACAGTAAAATTGATAGCACCCTGTTTAAAGGTGAGTTGTGACTGGAATGTAAAAATTCGAGGCAGCGTTAGCGTTTTAGCTAACTGGCTAACTAGCTGGTCGAGCTAGTTAGCTTCTTGGCTAATTATGCTAACAGCTGCTGTCAATGTTTGATTAAAGATGGGACCGTCTTTCGTGTCTGATTTGTGATCAAGGTTTTGCGAAGTAGGGCCCCAACAAAATCAACCAAATAAAAGCTTACAGAAAATGTGTGTTTAAACTGTCTAAAATAAGGTTTGTTTGATCGAAACAGATTATAAATAACAAGCTGCTTAACAAGCTAAAAGAGAAGCAAACTTGCTTATGGCAAAATGTAATAAATATTCTTGGTAAGGTGAAGATCCACATCTCAAAAAGTGACCTCTAAACAACCTAGTAAGAAAAACAGCCACTTAAAATGTGAATAAAAGCTTTTAATCATTCTGGAACACAGTATTTTCCCAGTGTTAACTGGCAGCTGTCATTTGGAGAGTAAATCTTTTAATGTTAGAGAACATACTTGTTTTGGGCAGTTCTAGATTTTGTTGATTTTCATGACCTTGTTATTATTATAAAACTATTTGTCAAATTTCAACTTTTGTAAAAATCCATGGTTATAAATTCCTGTTTGTCAGCCATATTTTAAAAGCAGTTTAAAAACTTCATTTTTATAGATTCAGAGATCAAAAGAATAAGCAAATATTTCATTAGTTTACAAACTACCAGATAAATGCATGTACAGGACATGGATGTTGAAATACTACAATATGTTTTAGGAGCTATATATTGTCTCCAAAGATCATAAATACAAACTCAGTTTTGAAAACCAAACTGATTTTCTTAAATTAACTTTTTTTTTTCAGCTTTATTTTTATTTTAGGTAATTGTGTTTCATTTAGTTTTTGTTTATTTTTGGCACAAGTTCTTCATGAGAACAGGATAATATGGTGAACTAAAATGATTAAAGATGCAACAATCAGTCGGCCGGCGACTGAAAAAGGCTGATTTTCAGCTTGAAAATCAAAAACCATTATTATTGTTATTTAAATGTTTTTAATTCATGAAAGCAATGTAAGCAGAAATTTGAATTACTAGCAGCAAGTGTTGGACATTTTTATGGCCTCAAAGTTTATAACTTGTAATATCTGTAAGGTGTGTAAAAATAAAGCCAGGAAGCACATTAGTGATGAATGCACATATTTTCAATTCAACTACAAATTAAGAGAAAGGGGGATTTTTTTATCATGCTACTTATTGTTGTTCTTGTAGAGAAATTAGCAGATCTGAGCTTTTCAAAAGTGAAAACTGATCAATGCTCATCTAGAAATCAAACTGGGCTCACCCGCTTCATGTTCTCAAAATTAACCAGACAACTATCAGCAGCAAACGTATGGGTCAGGCCTTCAATAACCAGAATTAAGACCATAAACTAAAATCTCAAGTTTCCTATAATAATTTCTAGTTGTGTGTACTGGTGCTCTGCATACTGTTCTAGTTAATGTATTGCTATAGTACATTTTTCCCAGAATTTAATTAAATTAACAAGATCAAAACTAAAAACAACTTTATTGCCATCTTTATTGTTTCTGTATCAGATATATGAAATGGGACTGAGTGGATTTATACACTAATCTATGAATAAAGTAAGATTTTTGGATGTTAGTTTCGAAGAAGCTGTTTCCCACCTTATGTGGGAATATAAAATTAAAAATAAGGTTTTCCGTGTTCGACAAAAGACCTTACAAACTAAGAAAATTGTGTTGTTCGGCTTTTAACTTCCTGCTTTGATTTAACAAACTAATGACCAGATGGACAGGCTCTGAGCAACAAGGTGGTTCAAGGTTTCACTCTGTTTAAGCGTTTTGGTAAGAAGCTAAATGTGCTTGGAGTTTTTATATTGTTTCCATCGTAGAGTAAATCAAAAATGCCATTCACTGTTATTTTGTCATAATCTTTCTTAAATAAATTTTAAAAAAATGCCATTTTGTCACTCAGGAGAACAGAGTGACGAGGAGTTCCTGAAGGCTTTCCTCACGGACACTTACTGCCACGTGTGCTCCACCCAGCTGAAGCTTGAATCCCACCGAGCGACTCACTATGAGGTAAGCAGACGTAAACACTGAGACCGTTTTCTTGACCCAACAAGGTTTGAGTCTAATAATCCCTTGTGTTCTCGCACCGAAGGGGAAAAAACATGCTCAGAAAGTCCAAGTTTTCCTTGAAGCTGCAAGAGCAGAGAAGACCACAGGAGCCAAAGTTAGTATTTGTTTGCTTTGGGTACAGTATTTTTTATTTAAATATAAGAAATGAGCACTTAAATGTTGTGTATTATTATAAGACGTATAAACTTGATTGTATTAATTCCTTAAACACAAAAGATGCACATCTGTGATTAAAAGCTAGAATGTGGTCAGACTTACATCAGTGTAACTTTACTCTTCGTGTTCAGTTTATTTTGTGCAGGAGTGATTGTGCTGTTTTACGACTTGCCAAAATATAGTTGTTTTTTTGCAGCGTGCCATGCCCAGTGATAAAAATCGTTTCTGCAAGCTGTGCAACATGGTGTTTAGTTCCAGCATAGTGGCAAAATCGCACTATCAAGGCAAAGTCCATGCGAAAAATCTTCGTAAACAAACTCTTCAACCTTCAGGCAAGTGCTGCTTGAGAAAAGAAGTCTGGAGTTTTCACCATTAAATAAATGTTTTTCACATGTTAATTCAGTTTACTGAAGGATTAAAAACTCAAAACTAACCAGAATTTCATCATTTCCTAATAACTTTACAGCCAAGCACTCAATAGTTCAGGCTCATGAAAACCTTGTGCCGAAATTAGTCCAAGAGGAAAACGTGGAGCTTCACCTGGATCCAACACCCACCTCAACACCCCCGTTTCCTTCAGCTTCCTGTGGCACAGACGTCGACCTTAAAGACCCCAACAAGTACTGTAGTCTGTGTGTTGCCTTGTTCAACAATCCACAGAAGGCCCTGGAGCACTACAACGGACACAAACACCAGAAGAATGAGGCCAGAGAGGAGCTGCTCAGAGAGCTGGGAGAAGATGTACAACAAGGTAAACCAGCATGATGACACTGATACATGACAGAATGGGATGGGATGGGATGGGATGGGATGGGATGGGATGGGATGGATGGATGGATGGATGGATGGATGGATGGATGGATGGATGGATGGGTGGATGGATGGATGGATGGATGGATGGGTGGGTGGATGGATGGGTGGATGGATGG
>NW_023625088.1:0-3471 GCF_014905685.2 Nematolebias whitei
CAAAGGAACATCTTCCTGGACGTCTTCCTCCCTGACCTCTGACCTCTCTGACCTAATCTTTGTTTCTACAAGATGTGACTCTTCTTCATCTTTCTTTAATAGTGACTGTGAATAATGTGAAGAAACATCAGACTGTGTGCTCCTGTGTGTGTTAGCTGTTGTAGCAATGATGTGTTTCCATGCAGGCGTTGTCATCTCTCCGTTACTGCACATGCAAATATCTCCACAACTGTTCATGTGAGCTGCGTGAATTTATTCTGCCATACATCAGTAATGTTCTCTTTCCATGAACGCTTTTGTGTTGATCATGAAAACTGGACGTGACAGGAACTTGAAGAGAATTGATCCTGTTTCCATTAGAAAGACTCTCAGACACAGAAGCCCACAAGCAGAAATAAAACATGATGTAATGTGTCTTCATGTCAAACTGACTGAAATGTGATCAAACTATTGATTTATTCATGAAGCTTTATTTAAGCAGGCAAACCCCGTTGAGAGCACAGATCTCTCTGCATGGTCCTCCTGGGCCTGAAGGCAGCCTAACATGCATGTTTTTACACTGTGGGAGGAAACCGGAGCACCCGGGGAAAAGCCACGCAAACACGAGGAGAACATACAAAGTGCAGAGAGAAAGAGCTCCGGTCCAACCCGGGGATTGAAGCCACTGAAGCAGCTGATCCAGAGCTTTGAATGTGACGTCTATTTATGACTGAGAATCATTCTAGAGCTTATAAAAGTGTTCAAGCATCAACCAGTGGTTGTAGATTTGTTCCTTTAGGAAAGCTTTTACAAATCAAACTGTAATGATCATTTTATAAATGTTTGGGATCATGAGCTGCACAAATCTAGTGAAATGTTGAGTTTCTTATTGACACATGTTCTTTACTAGAACAGGCAGATCCAGAACTTGTTCCTGTCACGTCACCTTTGACTTTGATTTCCAGTCCAACCATTAGAGTCTTATAAACTGGTTGAACGAACAGTCATTGATCAGATATTTGTTGCTGTGAAAAGAACTCAAGTGTATTTTGACTGAAGACAACAAAGTTCACCATGAAGGTTGTGTGTGTGTGTCAGCATAATATTGTCATGTGTGTAGGTTAGTGTGAACACATGAGAAGCTGAGCACAAACTAAAACATGGTGTCTGACTTCACAGTCTTCTGTCTATAGAGTGGAGTTTGTAGAAAACCAGGGAGCTCCTTCACTCCAGAGTCAGACGGTTCTGAGTGCAATCCAGTTGTGTCAGATGGGAGGGGTTGGATTGAAGAGCTGAGAGCAGAGAGGCACAGCTGATCTCTGACAACCTGCAGAGTCTGAATCAAAGAGAACATGTGAGCTGAAGTCAATAGTGTGCAGCTTCCAACAGGATGGAGGAGAACAGAAGAAGGAAGGCTTAGAGCTCCTGCTGAGGGAGCACTGGACGAGAGCTCACTTTGAAGAGTTCACAAACACCTCTCCTTTCCTCCTGTCACATAAATCAAGTGATGCAGCACATGCAGAGAGCTGCTGTCACTTGTGGCAGTGACATGAAGAAAAGTGAGCGAGACATTTTCTTCTAAATAACATCACTTCATCATTCTCCTTTCTGGCAGCAGTAAAGAGAAGCAGGTGAAGTGTGAGAAAATAAATCAACATCAAGTGTCTGAAAGTGTCCAAATAAGAGAAAAGACATGAATCATGTCCATGAAAGTAAAGAAGCTGTCTTCCTTGTTGTTGTCATCACTGCAGCATCTGAGAGCTGTGATGAAATGAAATGTAATCTGTCCTCTGGATGTTCCTGTCACTCTCTGGCTTTGTCCAAACAGCCGCTCCACTCCGTCCAGGACCAGGTCTGACGGAGCGCTGGATGTCCCACAGAGTCGTCCTCTGTCTTCACCTTCACAATCACTTCCTGCTTTCTAAACTTGGTGTGCTTCATGCTGTTCACTTGTTTCATGTTGATGAGGTTGAAGTGTTTGAAGAGAAACATTGAACAGATCCATGTTCCGCTGCTTCTGAACAATGACTCAATAAAAACAGGTTGGAGAAACACACTTTTTGTTTGGAGACAGCAGTGAGAACAGGACACTTTCCTCCTGTAGAGATCTCCGTTGGTTCAGACGTTTGACAAGTGGACAGAAAGTTACTAAATGCTTCCACTTTGCCCCACTCCCCTCTGGCAGGAGGTTGTGTAGCATCAGAGCCAGAACAAGCAGCTAAAGAACAGCTTCTTCCAGCTGCCGTCACACTCAGGAACTCTGCCACAGCCCACAACTGAATGGAACCTCGTGCACAGCTGTGACGTGCACTATCTACACTTAGACTGCACTGACATGTTCCACTGCTTCATCCCTTTATGACATCATACCTGCACTGATGGACTGCTGCTTCAAGTTCGTGTGCACATGTGTCTGTAAGGGGGGAGGGGTTACTTTTTATTGATTCTTCTGACTTTTTAATTCATGACCTAGTTTTTATTTTCTTATTTACTTCTTAAATGCTGACATAAGAGGAGCTCAGGAACTGTTTGGTTCCTCCTCATGCATGTCATGTTGTGGAATGATGAGAATCAAACTCTTGAACTCTTGAGACTTGCAACAAAGGACTGGGGCCAGAGCAGCTGCACATGTTCAGGTTGTGCAGCTGCTCTTGGAGACTGAGAACATGTCAGAACCTTTAGTTTCTGTTCTACATGCAGCACTTTGATGCTTCCATCAACTTAGAGACAAATCAAGAGGATTCAAACCTAAATATTCACATCAACAAGGGACAAACACCTCTGCTGTGTTACTATGAACTTTTTAGCACCACCACCAAAGTCTGGCACTCATATTAGCCTGCCTGTGTGTCTGTTAGCAAAATACCTCATGTACCAGTAAATGTATTCTAATGAAACTCTCAGAAAGTAATTGAATGTACACGTACAACAGATTAACTGCAGGAGTTAATCTGATAATTGAGCTTAGAAAACACAAACATGCTACAACTGAGTCAGTTTTACAGATGTTGAGCAAAAACCAGATGTTGTAGTAGATGATGTCGTGTTTTTAACTTTTATTACCACTCCAGTGAAATAAATAAATAAAATCATGAGAACATCATTTTAAAAACTTGCTTCACAGTTTTCACAAAGTATTTGTACAAACAGCAGAAACTGTGTGTTACTTCATATTTCTGCAGGTGGGGGCACTTCCTGCAGGAAAATCACAACATTTCTGCTAAAAGAACCAAATATTGTGAGTTTGGCAGGAATATAAAGATTTCTAACATCGGAGTTGTTTTAAGAAACGACAGGAATAGTCTTGCTGATCTTGGATTAGCTGTTAGCTCGTTAATCTGGTCAGAATGAAACTCACTCCTAATCTGTATCTAATATTAATCCTATTGTATCTGTTTGAACTTTATATTTATTAGTAGAACACATTTTATATGATATATTTTAGAATATTTTGTGTGTACTTTTTGTATTTATACACATATTGTAATATAA
>NW_023625089.1:0-3470 GCF_014905685.2 Nematolebias whitei
TGGATGGATGAAGGATGGATGGATGGATGGATGGATGATGGATGGATAGATGGATGGATGGATAGATGGATGGATAGATGGATGGATGGATGGATGGATGGATGGATGGATGGATGGATGGATGGATGGATGGATGGATGAAGGATGGATGGATGGATGGATGGATGATGGATGGATAGATGGATGGATGGATAGATGGATGGATAGATGGATGGATGGATGGATGGATGGATAGATGGATGGATGGATAGATGGATGGATAGATGGATGGATGGATGGATGGCGGATGGATAGATGGATGGATGGATGGATGGGTGGATGGATGCATGGATGGATGGATGGCGGATGGATAGATGGATGGATGGATGGATGGGTGGATGGATGGATGGATGGATGATATCTTGGTGTTTTGGCTCAAGGGGCATGTGTCCCTGCCCTGAAGGAAGAGAAGAATGAATGCCTAAGAAAGAAAGATGGTGATGAGGACAGTGTATGTTTCAGTGCAGGCCGAGCTTTCTCACACATTTTTCTGTAGTAAATGTGTGCGAGAGTACGGCTGAACACCGACTGTTTTACAGGCTGGAATGAATGCAGGACCAAAGTGAAATTGATGTAATCGTGAACTGGCTCCAATCATAACAGTTCCTGTGAACCCTGTTTTACAAACCTTTACACGGTGCTTAATTGCACAAAACAATTGTTCTCAAGAATTAAATGTTTGCACAAGCATGAGTGACACCAGCAGTAGCACTTCTACAGGATGTAGCACTTTTGGAGCATTCTTGGGGAAACCATGACTGGCCAAGGGGGTCTTTTCGAAGTTCTGCTGTCTCAAAATCATTTAATGGAAAACTAACAGCAGTGTTGAGGTTTAGAAAATATTATTTGCACGAACGGCTCTGGAATCTTTAGCTTTGGCGCCTTTATAATATCCCCATTTGTTTAGCTGATCAGATGTTTCAGAATGAAACACTGCACTTTCCCCAAACTGATGCAGTTCAAGAGTTTCCATCCATCAATTATCTTTTACTCACGTCTTCCTATTCGGGTCACGAAGGTCGCTGGTGCCCATATCCAGCTATCACTGGGCGAGAGGCCGGGGACACCCTGGACAGGTCTCCAGTCCATCACAGGGACACATAGAGACAAACGAGACAAACAGCTAGGGGTGTAACGGTGCACGTGGGTGTACTGAACCGTTTCAGTACAGCATGTTCGGTTCGGTCCACGTGCACACCGTTTCGGTTATTTTTTCACTCATTAAATTTTATTAACGAGAGATTATGCGCAGCAGAACTAAAGTTCCTAAGCGTGTTTCAGCACGGTGCTATTATCTTGCAGCACGCTAGCATTAGCAGCCTAGCATGTCGTTGTGGTCTCCTGTTTGAGAACATTATGTGTTTCTTGTTAAAAGACGAGTGAACAAATCAAAGCTGTGGGTCGACGTTGTTTCATGAAGATTGGATCTGCAGCAGCAACACGTCCAACTTGTTAACGCTCCTGAAACGACATCATCCGAACGTGAACGTCTCTTCTACAGCAAGAAAAGCAGCTTGTTGCAGAGAGCGATAGCAGCAGCATTGAAACAACCTTCATCAGGTCATTGAGAGCACTCCAAAACAACAACACAAGATGTAGGAGCTTTTAAAGCTCTGGATCTACGTTCCTGTTGTTCATACGCCGGCTTTATATACATAGTTCCCTCACACGTGACCGGTATTGTGCAATACCAGGTTTTCTGCCATTTGTTGAGGCGCACGTGAAGAAGATGCTTACAGACAGACCAGAGCTCAGTATGTTGATACTCTGACCAAGAGCAAGACATAGGCATAAAACAGCTGCGGTCCCTATGAGGTGGAGAAAGAAATTATGTCAGACGAAACAGACAAGTTGTCACCGAGAAGTTACTTTGATATCGTTAATTATTAATGAACACGAGGAGTCTACAACGGAGGAGCTTCACAGCTTTAAATCCACGGATGCTCATAATCAATGACGGATTTGTGAAGGACGTCCGAACTCTTTGTGTTAACAAAGTTCTGGTGACTGGCAGAGTAAGTAGTTACAATAATATACACGTACATGTCCCTCATAGCTACATGCTACATCAGCTAAGCTAACCTGTGCTACAGTGTAGATGAACAGATGCTCAGATATATTCATCAATTAACACGGATTCCTCATTTTTCTGGACTGAATAAAACGTGCATTGAATTTAATGAAATGCAAACGTGAGACGTCATTTATCTTTGACCCATCAAAATGAATGCGGTCATTTATTTACAGAATCAAAGTTTAACATCAAACATTTACATTAATTTGGCAAAATATGAAAATAACACATAATCAATCAGGAAAACCATACGGCCATGATTTTCCGTTGCTTCACCACCGACATTTATGAAAACTGTACAATTATGATCAATTATCCACACGGATGTGGATGAGCACTTTACACAGACATTTCCAAATTATCTGGAAGGATTTCTACTTTAGAGAAGAATTTAAAGATGGGAAGGAAGTTTGAAGGGGGTGAAAGATGGTGTTTGAGGGAGAGTGTTGAACAGAACGGCACTCTCCGGGCTTTCTTCAGCTTCTTCCTTACAGTACACTTAGGTGGTGAAATCGACTCTTTTACCTGGAGATGTCTCAGGCGAGATTCCGTTTAACGCACCCTTTCAGCGTCTCCGTAGGATGCTGTGAATCGTCCGAAGTAGTGGCGAGGCTCTGTCCGACACAAGCTCACCTCAGTGGAAAATGTTATAATCCCATGAAACTCGGAAGAGCTCTGTGGTCATGTCAGAGTCTTCCCGGCTCCCACAGCCTGCACAGCACTAGGACATATCAGAACTGTCCGCACCGCCGAACTTCTCCAACCCACAGAACTGTGTAGACCAGGAAGTACCGACATTTTAAAGAGCTCTTTTCCCGGTTCATTTGGGAGTCTTCCCATTGGTCAGAACCGACCAGACGGGGTGTGTTTTGTGACGTAAGAGGTTAGAAGACAGCAAGAATTGTTATGGAACAGATCAGAAATGTTCTCAGAGACATAGAGAGTTTTGTTTTGGCGAGTTTTAGAAACAGGTGCCAACTCCTTCTGTTTACGTCTGAGAGGATGTAAACAAGACAGTTGTTCCAACACATGTCTGCTTCGACTCCTGACCCTGAAAAACGCACACTTGCTCATTCAAAGACAGAAATCAGAAAATGCATAATTACTCTGTAACAGCTTTAACATGAATTCTAACTTTGCATGAGAATTAAAAATCATTACACTGTTTCAGTTAATAAAATCGATTAGTTCACTGCAACATCTAAAATGGTTTGAACTAAGACACTTTGATTATCAACATTTGTAAAATAGTAATGATAATAGAAAAGAGAGTGTTCTTCCACTTGAATTTTCAAGAAAGAAAGTCTCAGGATGGGTGAACCTGTATTTCTGGATTCAAATCAATGAAATGACAGTT
>NW_023625090.1:0-3470 GCF_014905685.2 Nematolebias whitei
TAGATATCACAAATGAAGTTTTGACTAGTGCAAATTAAATCGTAGATATCTTGATAGCAAATAACGACTAGGCAAAACTAACAAAGATATCTAGAACTGTACTTATGACTAATCAAAATTCCTTTTAAGATATCTCAAATGAATTCAAGATATCTTGAATATTTTATCATGTAGATGGCTTTTCTATTCAAGATATCTTGAATTAACATTTTGACTAGTCAGAATGACGTTCAAGATATCTTGAATTGTTATTCTGACTAGTCATAATGACGTCACAGATTTACGTAGCATTTTGGCGGAAAAATCATGAGGCATTTTAGCCTTTTTATCTTACAATCTGCAAAGTCAGGTCAGTCCAACACAACGCTCGTATTTTTAACATGATTTTTAACGCGGCAGCTCAAATTATTTATTGTATCTGCAACAAGAAGACTTTTTTGCGACGTCTTTTTCACGACAACCGGAAACCGACACTTCCTGCTTTGCGAGTCTTTGCACTGAGGAGAAATGTCTCTCTTTTCAACATTTTTGCTTAATTTGCCAACCTTTTCTTTCGCTGCTGAGGAGGAAATCGCAGCGGCGAATTCTCGAACTAATAAACTTGAAAGGATAAAAGTTCTTCCATGAAGAAAATATCAACAGCTGTCAAGGTAAGAAAAGACCTAGCTTAGCAAGCTAACCGTTAGCTATAACATATGAAGTGCATAAACATCGTAATAAAGAAGCCTAATTTAGTGTGCTACATTATTTGGAGTGTTTGAGACAGACATGATATAAAATTTTTAATTATATTTTTATGAGGTTCCATTATTGCCAAACATATGTTTATGTGTGTATGTAGCGTGCTGTGTATATGTAAGGTGATGTGTTAAGTGAATCAATCTATTACTTGTTTAAAGCTAAATATGTTATAACAAGTATTAATTTATATATATATATAATATATATGTGTGTGTGTGTGTGTGTGTGTGTGTGTGTGCGCTAAAAACAGTTTTATCTATTTTAGATCTCACTGGGTGTTGAAAAAAGAAATGTTGGCTTATTTCTGTAGTGGTGCAGCTGGTAAAGGTTTTTGTAACCATGTAGTTGCACTTTTTTTTTTTTTTTACCAGACAGAACACAACTCCCAACTCCAGCTGCCAACTGGTCCTCCTGTACTGATCCGCACAAGAGATTTACAAAGATGGCACAGACAAAGAACACAGGTAAAAAAATAAAATAAGAGTGGAACACATTCTTTTCTGTTATATTATTTAGTATATGATGGTTATGGTTCTCATAACAATAATTGTAACAACTTTCCCACCTGTATATTATTAGTGCCATGTGAAATTTGTCATAGTCTCAATATTACTTGTGTCAAATATATTTTTCTCTTCTAACTTGTTTAGAATTGTTTGTTTTTGTAGGTAATGAATAAATGCAGGTTCAACCTCTATGAATTAGTAATATTTGCAAGTTAAGTAAAAATCTTAACTCTCAAATCTGTCCCACTGTGTCCTACCAAATTGCTCACTTGTCCCTTTACATTTATTTATTTTTTAGTTTGACATATTTTTATGTTCATTTCTTGTAAAGGAATCCATCCTGAACCTGCCAGCGAGGTGGTGGTGGTGCGAAAGCCCAAAACTGTGGTGAAAAGATGTTTGCACTCCACGCTTTACAGAGCTTTCACAGGTATAACCTTTGGGTTAATGTTTTTATGTCTATGTTTCCTTTGTCAAAACTTATTGTGATTATGTCACTCGTGTGTTTGTAGGACCACTTCCAGATCCTGACATCCTGGCATCGGGAGAAAAACTACACCAGCTGGAGTCCCAACCACTTATCACACTTATCCTAGAGATGGTCTCTCAGCTTTGGAGCTGGTACCATCCAGACTTGGGCCTGTGCCACAGGACTCAATGAGGTCTCACCATTGCCCACCTGAGAAGTCCTGCGTAGCATCGTTCTGCACCACATGGCTCCAGACCTCCCTGCTCTTCCTTCGATGCTGCATAGTCTTCCCAACATGTGTTTTGTGCCCACACTCGGTCAATTTATGCATCTTCAGTCTCTGCAAGTGTCACATGAAGTACAGGCCAGAACCAGGGAGCAGTCCAGATGTCCTGCGTGGGTACAGCTTCGACAACCAAGGCTTACTGCTAGCCATTTCCGCTTTCCGTGTTGCTTACAGAGGAAGTCCGGAGGAAGAGTCTGCTGACAGCACTGGCAGCTCAGATGATCAGGGGGTACACTAAACAATAACTGTTGAATGGGTATGGTGTGATGAATGGATTGATGATCGATTGATTGATTGATCAGATGAAGTCTAAACTGGACATGTTTTACTTCCAACACCTTCATCCATGTGTTTATATCAATGCAGCAAGAAACATAAAATTTATAAATCACCCTTTTGTTCCTTCATATTTTTAATCAGTCTCAATCTGTGAATCACTGTAAATACTATATCTTGATGCATGCTCAATGATCCAGGTAGGAAAATCTAAAAAAAAGTTAAGTCTGGTCCTCTGGACATTCAAAAAGCAAAACAACAAAACAAACACACACAAAAAGTAGAAACATTTTGTCTTTCATCCAAGAGACTTCCTCAGTCTGAGGTGCTGTATTCAGCTCAGTCTTATAAATAGCACCTTCTCGGAGTGGCTCAACCAGTTTGCTGCTGACAACCATGTGTAAATGTGTGAACCATTTATTATTTCATTTTATGCTTATGTTTAATAAATGTTTTAATGTTAAATGGTTATTGTTGCACCGGGGTCTGAGAGAAATGTAATTTTAATCCTGTGTATGTCCTGTACATATTGCAGTTTTTGACAATAAAAGTGACTTTGACTTTGAGCAGCACCTCAGACTGAAGAAGCCTTTCGGATGAAAGATGAAACGTTTCTACCTTCTTTTTGTGTTTGTTTGTTTTGTTTTTTTTGAATGTCCAGAAGACCAGACTTAATTTTTTAGATGTAAATACTGTAAATAGTTATTCATGAAAAATACATAAATGTGCCAATTTGTTTAATTTGAAATTACATAATTTGATAAAATATCTATAATCCACTATCAATTTATAGTGTACAGTTATAAAATGTTAACTTAAATAGTTAAATGTTTTTTGTTTTTACTAGATATTGTAAATTGCACTTGTTTTCCTTGTAATTCAACTGAATCAATCCACAAATAAAAAAAACAGTACAGTATGCTGCTCAAGTGTGTTTTAATTGAAGAATGTTTAAAATAATTCAAAACATTAAACTATCTACCGGTAACTATGTAACACTAGAACAATTTACATACATGTGACAAGCTTGGGTATGGATGTTATTTTTATTTTATAAGCTTACTGCAACATCACCTTAGGACTTTCACCCAAGGACATCATTTATACACAGAAAAGACACTTGGGTTTGTTTACCAGTAAACACTGTGGAACAGAACTACACGAGACTCAACTGTCACCTTCAACCTGGAAT
>NW_023625091.1:0-3469 GCF_014905685.2 Nematolebias whitei
GTCAGACCCCATGAAATGTTATTTGTGTTAATTCCTGAGAGAATTGTGATTTAATCAGTTAGTTACTTGGTTAATTAACAGGTCTCTCATGCAGATGAACTAATTGTGTTTTAATGAGACTAACCTTATAGTTTTTATAAATTACTACAATGTCATTCCTGTAAGCTGAATAATGTTTACATCACGTGTTAACATCAAAATATGGATGAAACAATGTCAGAATTGCCCAGGTTAAACTCCAACTTTACTGTAGTATTAGGCTACTTTTATACATGAAGCTAAAATGACCTGACACCATCCTGCACCCAACTCAAGTGGAGTTTGTTTGCTCCCAGTGAGTTGCCACAAACTCAAAAACCAGTACAGGATTTGTCCCATGACCTATTAAAGACCCACAAGAGGTCACACAGAACTAAAGTGTTCAGTTCTCAGGTTTGTTGTTAAATAGTCTGTGAGGTGTGGAGGTTTGTGGTCCGTTACCATGGTTACTGTCCACATCTGTAGGTTGTGTATTCTGAATGCTGTTTATGTTTTTGTCAGGGGAAACATGTATGTGTGTGTGATACTTCATTATATAATGATCCTTATGTGTGAGCCATCTTATCTTATTCTGTGTCATTTGATCTGAATGGTATGTTATTATAATGCTTTGGTATCACTGTTTGTGGAATGATGGTGTCAGTAACAGCTGGCCAGATGTTTATCATTCCCCTCCACTGTAAGGAACCTTGAGGATGTTTTCTTTTGTGAGACTGTTCTTTATAGTATCTGTCTGAGTTTGGTTCTGTAAACACTAGGACAAGACTAGGATCAGAACCAAGGCAGAGCAAGCATTGGGAGTTTTGTGTACTTGTACTGTGTTGACTTTCTGTATTCTGACTGTTCCTCCAAAGCTTTGTGTTATTAGATTTGATGAAATCTACACCTGATTGTTTGAGAATCTGTTTTTTCTGACATCTTCAATTTTTATTGTATTTGAACCTATTGCCTGTATACCACATTAACTAGGGATGCACCGATCCACTTTTTTTTTTTTTTTTTTCACTTCCGATACTGATACTTGTGGTTTCGTATTTGCCGATACCGATCCAATGCCGATCTGATACAGAAAACCAGTGCTGAATTAACAAAAATGGCTAAATCATGTCCAGATGACGATTTAGCCATTTTTGTTGTTGTCTACCTGGATGGTAGAGCTTACAAACCCAGGGCTGAATTAACTTAAAACATTTGTTTTTTTAAACGCAGACATGAATGTACTGAATTACGTATTTATTGAAAACTGTGCACCAGAGCAGCACACTTAAACACACCAAGGTCTTCACAAGCTTGGTCAAACATGTAAAAACAACACAACTTTAATTTGTTCAGTCAGTACACTAGAGCGTGACGTCACTCAGAGCACAAAGCATAGAACTAGAGTGAATAGATCTGCTGAGACATGGATCGGTCACATTGTCACCGGTACCCGATCCAGAAGGTTTTTTCCCCAATATCTGTCCCGATACCGATATTGGTGTCGGATCGGTGCATCTCTAAAATTAACCTTCCAAGGTAAAAGTTTACTTTATCTTAACCAGCAGTGTTTCCCGTACCGTTATACAAGCAGGGCGCCCTGTCTACCGACCCCCAACCACCTTTCAGTACTGACATAACGCTAAACTGGCAGCTCGCAATACAGGTACACAATTTAAAAAACTAAAGGCAGCCTCTTCCCTCGTGCTGAACTCACATGCTGACACCCCCCACCCCCCAACTCTAAAACTCTCGGTACAAACAACATGCGGCGAGATGAGAGCCCCACTATGGCAAGTTATTTAGGGGAAACACTGACCAGTGGTTTTTACTTAGTTTATGTGTGTACATATCCCTGATTTATCTTTGTTCTTTTGCATTAGAATGGAAAAAAAGCACGACTCAAAATCCACCACAGACCTCGTCAGTAGTTGCAGCTTTTATCTGAATGATACAAATTGAAAGGGTAACTGTGCTGTTGCAGACAAATAACTGTTGGAAATCATAATCAAAGTGTTGTCACCCTGATACACTTTATTTTCTGACAATAGTCTGATGTCTTAGTTAGTTTTTTTCATGTGTTAGTGTAATTTAAATGTTATGTTTTTCAGTAGTGACAATAGTTATGTCACATTTTATTAGTTGGTGTAATAATAAAAATGAAAGCAGATTTAATTTTTTTCAATGAAACAGTTATCCAAAAAAATACATTTTTATTGTTTTGCAGGCTTTAAAATAACAACAACCTCTTTCTCAATAATGACATACCAATCTGATAAAATGCTTTATTAGCTAATATTAAACATCTACACTTTTACACAACATTGTTTTTAGTTTGTCTCTGTTTTCTAAACTGAACATGTTCCTGCATAAAAACTGTGACAAACTAAACTAGTGGTGTCGTGCAAATGTGTGGATTTATTAGTAGCTCATGTAGCATTCTTTCACAGCAGAATGTTGTTGACAAGGAGTTGTTTTCTAAACAATCACATTGACTGACTTGCAACAAATGTTGGTAGAGAATGAGATGCCATCCCACAGCAGTGTGTGACCAAGCTGGTGAGCAGCATGAAGAGGTGCCAGGCTGTTGTGGCTGTGTATGGTTCATTTTACAACAATCTGTTTGGTTTAATACAACTGTAAATCAATGTTGAAAGTTTATTATCAAATTTCATACTTGATGATGTAAAAACTTTTGTTTTATTTTGCTGTATTTCTTTATTTTACTTTTGATTACAATAAATCTTATGATTGTGGAATAGTTTGCATCCTGGTAATAATTTGAGTGGAATGCACTGATTTATTTTCAATAGAACAAAACATCTTCATTTTAATTTGAGACCTAATTTTGAGAATCTTCCATCAATTGACATCAAATTGCTGGTGTCCTGCTACAAGTCCAAATTCTTAGTTTCCATGTGTTCAAATGCTCCATAAATCACCAGAAATGGACCTGAAACGGACCTTTAGATGACACTTGAACAAACATTTAGTGACCACCATCATTATTAGTGTTTTTACATCAAGAATCAATTTAGATTCAATTCTGTAAGACCCATGACATTTCATTGTTTCACTTCAATTAGTTGTTGCTGTCTAGATAAAGAACCATTAAGAGGGAGGAGTGGGATCTCTCCAAAACTTTTCAACTTCCATGTTTCCCTGAAAACGGTCCTCAGAGGGATGGTGAAACCCTGACGACTCTCAGGTTCCAGCAGATGCTTCTTCCATTGTTAGGCAGGATTCACAGGTTTCAGGTTTTCCAGCTCACACTTTTTATGATGTGGGCCTGAGCTACTGGTCTGCTTTAAGGTTGAGAAGCAGCAGCTTCAGATGAATGTCCACGTCCACAAACACCGGCTGTTAGAAACAGTCTGATGCTTCAAAACACCTCAAAGAGACACAAGTTCACACTTTTTACTTTTCTCTCAGTGTTTTTCTTCTGTTTCCATCT
>NW_023625092.1:0-1268 GCF_014905685.2 Nematolebias whitei
GAGATTATCTTACAGAGAGATATGTGAGGGAATTAATCTGTTTGACCAGAAATTGCACGCTCCATCAGATCTCAGCTTGCCTCCGGTACACTTTAGTCGAAGAAGAAACTGTTACCTGGTTGACGATAATCAGCTCGGTATAGAATCCTTCCGACTCTTTCAGCGTCTCTGTGAGAACTGCCAAACCCTCAGAGAGTCGTACGTGGTGTTCAAACAGAAATTATAATCCCAAACGTCCCTGGATCATCCTGAACGTGTTTGCACCCAAGAACTCTGAACTCCTTTCATTCTTCAGAACTTCTCAGACTCTAACAGAACTCTCAGGATCTGCATCACTCCCTCTAAACTCTTTCCTTCTTAGGAACTGACTAGACTCTAACAGAACCGGGAAGTTGCCACATTTTAAATGAGTTTACTTCCGGGTTTACTTTAGAGCTTTCTGATTCGTGGATGGACCAGAAAGAGGTGTGGTTTTTGACGTAAGATGTTATCAAAAGTCGAGGTCAGAGAATGAGTTTGTTTTCAACATACAGAAAAGATTATTGCAGAATACCAGACTTCGTGGAGTCTCACTCTGTTGTATCTTCTCAAATAGTAAAACATGACATCCCTTCTTCAGTAAACATTTAGTTGACCGAAGCTTCAACTTTCACATACTTACGAAAGCTTGCTCATTGAAGACAGAAAATCAAGAAATGCATATTAACCTGATTTCTTCTTTGAATGAGGAATAAAAAATCATTACTTACTGTTTATGTAAAATAAAAATGAGTAGTTCTTTTCAACCTGTAACATTGAGTGAACTAACACAATTTGATTATCAAACATTTGTAAAACAGTGATGATCATAGAGAATTGTCTTTTCTGCTTGATTAATTCAAGAAAGAAAGTCATCAGATGGCTCAAACTGTATTCAGATCAATGAAATAACAGTCCCTGTCCATCTGATAGATTTGGGGTCAGATCAGGGTCAGATCAGGTTCACTACAGTCCCCCCTTTGGAAATCATCACCTGTCCATGGGGATGAATTCCAACCGTGAACTTAGACCTTCAAATGTCCTTGAGCTTGATGTAATCCAGCAAGGAAGACCAAAGTCAGAAGTAATCCAGCAAGGAAACAAAGTCAAGGTAATTCCACAATGTTCTTGGTATTCCATTGTGTTGATTATAATCCCATATCGTCTCGATAATTCCATTGTAGCAATGCTTTAACCCCTTGGAAACAGAGTCTGTAATCCACTGGAAAAGTCATATAATCCACAACGGT
>NW_023625092.1:1368-3469 GCF_014905685.2 Nematolebias whitei
ACGTCCAGCCTGTGCCGTTCTGGTTCAATGTGTCATGCAATTATGTGGTTTAAGGTGGGCTTATGAAGGGGATTTTACATAAGGCCTTAAACTATATGCACCTGGTGTGTAAGCTATTATGGTTGGGAACAGCTACAACTACCAGTTAAGGGGTGGAGAATGCTGAAAAGGGGTAACTACAGGGGTTTAAGCCTATAGAAAAGGGTTCCAAACTATTTTTCCATTTCTAACTTGGTTTAAGTTAGCTTTACATGGTAAAATATAGTTTGGTGTAATTGTCTGTTGTCTTTTAGACGAACGACTTGAGATTGGGTGTTTGGTTTTCCCATAAATGTTTTGGAAGTCCATGGCGAGACTTATCAAAAAGAATTAGCTATCCCCCCGAATAGAATTGTTCGAGTAGGTTCGGCTTAAGCGTTGTGAGATCAATGTAGATTATGGTACTTAGAGTAGCAATAATATACATTGACTCCGCAAAGATGCAATTTAATGAATGAACTGCATGTTGGCATGGTTAAAGACCTCTTAGTCTCTAACTTAACTACACACAAGATTCATTCTTACCTCAGAAACAACCAAAATCAACTAAACAACGTTCCAACACCGACAAGAGTAGTGACTAAGCATCTAGAAACATCGTTTCAACATCGACAAAAGCAGTGATTAAGCAACTAGGAAACAACGTTTCGGTGCGCCACTCACTCTGAATGTCAGATTTGATCATGTTATCGCGTCTGGTAGCATTATCCTAACTGGCGTCACCCCCCTTCGGTCGTGGGAGACTGCGAACACGGGTGAGGACGTCGCTCCATGAGCTAAAGTTAGGTCGTCCTTGAGTAGTTTTAACTGTTTGCGCAGCTGAAAGAGGACTTTTAGGTCTGGATTGGAATCCAGTTTGACTTTCGATGGAGTGTATTTGTCTGGGTCAGTCAGATACAGTATCATCGAGTTAATTGCAGGACCATCCAACTTCTGAAGTTGGATGATGTCTGGGTCAGTTGAAATTGACTTTTCATATTTTAAAAGAACTTGGCGAGGTTTGTCTCTTTCTTCATCAGATGGCAGAGTGTCAGCTTGAGCGACCACCTGTTCAATCTGTGATGAGACAGATGAGGGTTCTTGCTCCATGGGGAGCTCCAACGAATCCTTTTCTGAGTCGTCGGACCTGTCTATGGGCAAGGCACCATAGGTTTGAGGTCCTTGGTCGACATCATTGGTTGAGAAAAGAGCGATGGCCTGTGATGATTTCGTGAAACATACTGGCCCAGCTTCTTGACTCGGTACCAGGTTATCTGGGAGTCCTCCCAGAACTGGAATGCCTAGTTCAAAATCATGAAAATCAGGTTTTGAGTTTTCAGTTTGCGATGACTCATCATCGTTTGTGTATGAGTTTATCCCCCCTTCGTCCGATGAGGGGTTGCTGGAGGCAGTAACAGCAATGTCTTGGTGTGTTTCACCGACATCTGTAATGTTGTCATTCGCGCCTTCAGAGTTAGTAGCGATCAGATCACTACATTGTGCTCCTGGTTGGGTTCCCATTTCAGCGTGTATCAAAGTGTCTAAAAACCTTTGCATTTCCTCTGTCTCTTCCGAGCTCAGAGGTTTAGGGCCTTGTTCCTGGAACTTTTGTGATTTTATCGCCTCGGTACGTTTCGTCCGAGGTGGGAGGCGGCTAGGTACGTCTTTTGGGGGTTCCTCTTCGGATTTCCCATGATAATATGGGTCCTCTTGGATCCCATATCCCTGCGTCCTGCGCATGTCCCATGTACGATAATCACGTTCATCCTCTGAAAGAGGAGCCTTTTTGTTCCAGCGTGCACCTTCATGATGCGGTTTGTTAGTCTGATAATACTGCCTTTTCTCGCCTGTTTTAGGAGGAGGTGGCGTCGCACGCCTTCCTTCCATTTCTAGGGAGTGGGGTTTAACCTTTACACCAGGAAACACTTCTATGGGCGTCTTAGCATGAGAACGTGCCTCAAACACATTCACTGCACACTGTTTAATCTCATTTATGGATTTTTCTCTGAAATTTGCCATAATTCGTACTGACATGTGTATGTCAGTGTGGAGATTTTTGCTGAAAACAAATTTAAAATTTTCT
>NW_023625093.1:0-3468 GCF_014905685.2 Nematolebias whitei
GGTTAAACCCCTCCCTCTTGAACTAGAAGGACGACGTGCTTCGCCGCCTCCTCCTAAGAAGAAAGAGAGAAAACAGTCTGTTCAAGCTAACAAACCGCGTCCTGAAGGTGCACGCTGGGACAAAAAGGCTCCTCTTTCAGAGGAGGACAGTGATTATCGAAAAATGGGTGAACGCAGGACGCAACGATATGAGAAACCATATCGGCAGGGGCAGTACGTAAAGGAAACCCCGCAAGATGTACCTGACCGTCCCCCACCTCGGACGAAACGAACCGAGGCGAAAAAATCACAAAAGTTCCAGAAACAAGGCCCTACACCTCTGAGCTCGGAAGAGACAGAGAAACTACGCAGGTTGTTAGAAACTTTGAAACACACTGACACGGGAACCCAACCAGGAGCACTTTGCAGTAATGTAATTCCTATTACATCTGAGGGCGCGAATGATAACATAACAGATGTCGGTGGAACACACCAAGACATTGCTGTTGTTGCCTCAAACAACCCCTCATCGGAAGAAGGGGGGGTAAACACACACACGAACGATGACGTGTCATCGCAGGCTGAACACTCAGAAACAGCTTCTGCTGTGCTGACGGTTCGGACAAACCAAGATTACACAGATAAGGCTGAACGCGTGAAAAAGCGTCAGAAAAAGCCCAAGAGGTTTCTGTGTAACTTTATCAGAAAGGGGGTCGCCAAAAAGGCGTACCTGTCAGTAACACTCGAAGGTGTCCTCACACACGAAGCACTCTTGGACGGTGGGGCAGACATAACAATCATGTCAGCTAAACTGTTCGAGGAGCTGAGGACGGCCGCTGCCAGTGTTAACAGGATAATACCTCTCTCTGAATGTGCTATAGAAATGCAGGGTCTCTCAGAAATGAAAACAACCCTGACAGCTATAGCAATGGTTCACATGCAGGTTGGCAATATGACGCTGTACCATCCGGTACACGTGACTCATGTTGACTCATTCCCATTTTTGGTTGGCCAGGATTTTATAAATCGCTTCGGCGCGATTATAGATTATGGTGATCAAACAATGTGGACAACAGTGAGCAACCCACTGCCAATCGATACGCCTCCGGTGTGTGACACAGACTGCCCAACAGCTGGTACCGCGGAAGGCGCACAGGACTCCTCAGCCGAGGACACGAGCCCGGTGAGTACTCCTCTGACACCATGTGAAACCAAAGAAACCCAAGTGATCCAAACTCTGACTCAACAAGACAGCTTCCTCTGTGAGCTGGAGCAGTCAGAGTCCACCAAACACTACCTACCACTGGTAGTTAAGGGTGTAGAGATCCAAGGGTCCCACACCAACGATGCTGTTCTGTCTCTGTGGACAGATAAATCAGCAATTAACCGAGCTTTCTACGAAACCTTGGTTCACAAACACGTTGGTCTAGAACTAATTAAAAAAGCTTTCCGCTTTCCATTAGTTCCCAATAGTTCACAGGTAATGACCGCAGAAGGAGTCATTAACCTAAAACTGAACTGGAATCAACGAGAACTGGTTCACCCGTTTCTCGTTATCCAAAACTTACCACATGCATCCTACATAGGCTCTGACATTTTGGTAAGGTTAGGTGTCCACGTGGACACCATCAACAAGGTGCTGTGGTCCCTGAAACCAGCCACAAAGGATACTCCTGTGCTAGACACAGCAAACCTTAAGGCTGGGCAGACCATTCCAGAGGTCTGCCAAGTTGCTAGCAACCAAGACACCACAGTACCACCTCAGGTGATAAACCTGATGGTGCGAATCCACATAATAGCTGGACAAGCTATTAGCCATAAACAGGCATATTTTCAACCCTCTCCTGCATTTTTCAACTTGGGACTGTCCGTGGAAGCCACGAACCAGGTGAGTCTTGACTCCAGGACCACATCTATTGCTGTGTGTAACACTGGCATGGATGAGGTACTGATCCCAAAAGAGACTATGCTAGGATGGTTGATTTCAACCGACTTTCATGATTTTGAACTAGGCATTCCATTTCTGGGAGGACTCCCAGATAACCTGGTACCGAGTCAAGAAGCTGGGCCAGTATGGTTCACGAAACCAACACAGGCCATAGCTCTTTTCTCAACCAATGACGTCGACCAAGGACCTCAAACCTATGGTGTTTTACCCATAGACAGGCCCGACGACTCAGAAAGGGATTCGTTGGAGCTCCCCAAGGAGCAAGAACCCTTATCAGTCTCATCACGGATTGATCAGGTGGTCGCACAAGCCGACGCTCTGACATCTGATGAAGAAAGAGACAAACTACGCCAAGTTCTTTTAAAATATGAAAAGTCATTTGCAACTGATTCGACAGATTGTGGGTTGACCTCGCTCCACGCAGTGAGAATCCCAACCCCACCCAACGCACCGCCAACATTTGTCAGACAATACAAGATCCCTCTGGCAGCATACCAACCTGTCCAGGAGATCATTGATGACCTTTTGGTCAAAGGTATAATCAGACAATGTAACAGCACCTACTCTGCGCCTCTATGGCCAGTTTTAAAACCAAATGGTAAGTGGAGACTTACCATAGACTACAGGAAGCTAAATAAACAAGTACCATTATCCAGGTGGCCGATGACTCAGCTCCATCAGGAACTGCCAAAGGTCACCGATGGGAAGTACTTCTCGACCCTCGACGTCGCCTCTGGTTTTTGGACCATCCCTGTGCGCGCCGAGGACCAACACAAACTAGCTTTCACTTTTGGCAGCCGACAATACACCTTTACCAGGTGTCCCTTTGGCTACGCTAACTCACCTGCAGAGTTCAACATCTTCTTGAACAAAGCATGTCCAGACGCCCACGAGCGTGGGACACTGATCTACGTGGACGACATCCTTTTGAGGCAGCCAACACTGGACTCTCATTTGGCTGAGATCGACCACGTCCTCAATCAGCTAACGACTGCTGGTGCTAAAATCTCACTGTCGAAATGCCAGTGGTGCAGAACCAAGGTGGATTACGTTGGCCTACTAGTAGGTCCGGACGGAATACAACCACAGTTGACTCGCACCCAAGGCCTAGACAACCTCAAAGTCCCAACCAATCTCAAGGAACTGCAGAGTTTCTTGGGAGTGTGTAACTACTCTCGCCAGTTCATAGAGCATTATGCGGATCTCGCAAAACCACTGACTGAACTCTTAAAGAAAGACGTTCCTTTTGTCTGGACTGATACACAGCAGCAGGCAATGAACGCTCTTAAAGACGGGCTCAAGCTAGCCCCATGTCTAGTCTACCCAGACTACACCAAAGAGTTCTACTTGGAAGTGGGCTTCTCACCTCACTGCATGAGTGCAGGTCTGTACCAAATACACGACAAAGACAAGCGTGTTGTGGCCTACGCCAGCAAAACAATGGCAGGCCCTGAATTACGGTATTCAGACTGTGAGAAGGCTCTATTGACCACTGTGTGGGCAGTGAAACATTTCTCCTGCTATATTGGTGGACAGAGGAT
>NW_023625094.1:0-3468 GCF_014905685.2 Nematolebias whitei
TCAGGGACAGGAGCCTCTGACTTCCTCCATGCTGGCTGCTGCTCCACTGCAGGAACAGAAGCAGATGCTGGGTAAGAATTACTCTTGACTGCATGATGTGTGCAGGCTTTGGTTCCACTGCTCACATGGTGCTGGAGGCATCAATGACGCCCTGTTCCAACTCCTCTGTCCATCTCAGGTGAGCGCCTGTTTCCACTGATCCAGAACATGCACCCCAGCCTGGCGGGCAAGATCACCGGCATGCTGCTGGAGATCGACAACTCAGAGCTGCTCCACATGCTGGAGTCCCCCGAGTCCCTTCGCTCCAAGGTCACTACTTGTTTCTCAACATTGACCACTTTTACGTGTTTGATTATCTGACGCGTGCTTCAAGACTTCATTGTAAAAACTGTCTGGTTGCAAAATGTATTGTGTGTCTGTGTGGTTTAGATGTTTGGTGTGAATATTAATTAAGATTCCTGTCCAGGTGGACGAGGCCGTGGCTGTGCTGCAGGCCCATCAGGCCAAAGAGGCCGCTCAGAAAACTGTGACTAATTCAACCGGCGTCCCAAGTGTCTGAACCCAAGGTAGAAGTTTAAACGATTAGAACAGTGGCTTGTGAATTTTAAATTTACTTGCAAAAAGTATAAACGGTAAAATGTGAAAAGTTCTAATATTCTTTTTCTGTTTTTTTTTTTTTTTTCCCCCACAGGAATAGGAACCTTGTGATAAACTTCAGTACCAGAGAAAAGGCTTGAAAAATCGCAAACGAACAAAAATGTACACACAAAACAAAGTAAAAAGAAGTCAAATAATAATTAAAAAAAGAGAGAACATTCAATAAGTTTCCAATCAGACTTGAAACGAACAAAAAGGTAACTGGTCTGGTTTGAGTTAAAGACAAAATGCACAAAAAGAGGAAAAAAATGCGTTAAAATAAAAATGGGTTTGAGGCGTTTTAGAGGAGAGTTCTGTGACAAAGTCTAACAAAAGCATTCCTTTCTGCTATTTTATCCATTTTAAAATGTTTGAATGTTCATTAATCCTTTCTTGCTTGAATAAAAGTTATAAAATAAGCATCTATTAGATGTTCTTTTTTTAATATGAATCTCTTTATTCTGAACTAAAAAACGTTGGTCAATCAAAATAATTCGGCTATACCAAGATAATAAAAGCTCGTTTTCTCACCGAATGAAAGACGCCAAAGTAATGTTTATTTTTTTTATTGTACTTTGTGACAGAAGATCTAATTTTCGTGTGTACATAAAAACCCGTTAAGAGCTTGCCTGCTCTGAGATCAGCTCTTAACAAACACCGGCTGCCATTAAAGTTTTTCTTCTTTTCTATCGTCTGCGTTACGACTCGGACGTCGACACTTTGCGTAGGAATTGCTCAAACTTGTTCCGGATGTCTTTCACGGCAGAGTGCAAGCTCCTCTCTGCTTCGCTGAGCATCTCCTTCATCTGGTGTTGGGCCTTTTGCATCTCAGCCTGCTGGCGCTCCAGGAGGGTCCTGTGATGCAGAACAGGATTAAATAACAGACGCGCACCTGTTTTCTGTTTGTCATCCGGACACAGCTACACGTCATACAAATGGCAGCAGGGAAAAGCAAAACTCTGAAGCTGAGGTGAGGTGGTTACACACCGAGCCTGGACCGGCAGGTTTTGGTTGTTCATCATCGCCGCCATGTCCTGATTCACTCTGGCCTTCATGCTGTCGATGTACTGGTTCAGATTTATGGTCCTTTCTTGCTCATTTGGTATGTGGCGCGCTGCAGCTGTAGAAAAAAAGATGAATAAAGACGTGAGTTGGGCCCCCCCTCTTCTATCCTTTCTGAATATTGGGAACGCACCGTGAGCCGCAGTGAGAGCAACAGCCACTATGAGGAGTTTGACGACTGATGACCGGGGGAGACCTACACAAAATGCTTTAAATCAATAAGTTAACACTTGTAGACAAGCAAAATACATTTCATACTCATTGAAATTTAACTTTAGCTGCATTTTCCAGACTATTTTTTTTATTAAACTTGAGTTTAATGTCTAATGTTGCTCTTTTAAAAAGGATTTAAAGATGGAAATATCACGCTGACGTCCTGTTAATAAACTAAAAAGTGTCACTTTTGGTAAAACTCCAAGCAGTCATTGAGATTTAACACCAGAAAAAGCTGAATTTGTCCAGTTGGAGCTGATGCTTCATTCACATTTAGATGATTTTTATTCTTATTTTCATACAAATATAAAATATAAACCTCAACAGTAATTATTTTATGGGTTTTGCTGTTAAAATTGAACCCTTTCATATCGTTTTTGAGTTAAATTCACCTCAAGTTTTGTCTTGATCAATTATAATACACTTAGAACAACAAGGTGTCACTTCCAGGAGCTAAAACGTTAAATTCTCCATTTCACTGTTGGAAAAACTACTTAAATTAAAAACTCAATCACCAGAAATACATTTTCACTCATGGATTATTGAAGAGATTGAGACTCACCCATTGGTTCTGCAGGGATGTCGGAACCGGATGGTGCCTGGATGCAGGACTCTGGGTTTTTATGGTGATGCAGCTCTGTCGTCACACGAGTGATTAGATTAAAATAAAACGAAAAGAAATTTTAAATCAACTGAATGTTCTCACTGGCAGAAGACTTTGTCCGGACCCACAGGAAAAGAACCGAAGTCCTCGTGTGTCCATCTTATCATGCAGGAACCTAACGAGAGCGTCACAAAGACATCTGGGTCATGCTTGTGAGATGTTGCTCCTCTTGATCTGATAACGGAGAACTGACAGAATATCTTGTTTTGTTTTGGGTTTTATTGTCACGTTGGAGCTGATTATTTGTTAAAAGCCATTTAAACAGTCATATTTGTTCCAGCTCTTAGTACTGGATAAATCATTTAATGCTGGTAAATATTTTTTTACAGTGTAAACAGACGGATGAGAAGTTCCTTGAAGGTTCATAGAAGATAAAGTTTGTGTTTTCGAGAAATTTCACAAGATTTGAGGGAACGTCTCCAGGTGACATCATGCAAAAAATGTTCACGAAACGTGTGATAAACTCATTTATTTGACTTGATTTAATTAGGAATCCTTCACATTTAACTTAAAACCATTAAAAATATTTCATAAGGGTCAAAACCTTGTAAAAGTGTATTTATTTGCTTTTTGTGAATAGCTTATTCAATTATATATATATATATGTATATATATATGTATATGTATATGTACATGTGTGTGTCAAAGTCACTTTATTGTCAAAAGCTGCAATATGTACAGGACATACACAGGATTGAAATTGCATTTCTCTCAGATCCCGGTGCAACAATAACCATTTAACATTAAATCATTTATTAAACATAAGCATAAAATGAAATAATAAAAGCATGATACTGTCTTAAATTGTACTATGGCGGTATAAAAATATTTTTAAAAAGTATATCTATAAAATGAAATGAAGGTCCTGACATTGATATTTGTAGTGAGTGGCA
>NW_023625095.1:0-3113 GCF_014905685.2 Nematolebias whitei
AACTCAAAGAACCACGAGTAAGTATATATATATATATATATATATATATATATATATATATGCATAAACCCCACTCACACACAGCATATTTTAATGGACCTGTATGCCAGATGCCCTTCCTGATACAACTGCACACAACCGGGCTACCACAGCCTTCTGTGGAGCAGAGAGCGGCTATCTAGGGCACTCAGGGGGAGTAGATGAGGGGGTTAAGGGACTTACTCATGGGCCCAGAGTTGGACAAATGAGGGTCGAGGCAGGTGTGGGTATTTCATTCACAATTTTGTTCCCTCTAATGTACCACATGTGAAGCAAATCACAACAAAAAAACTTTAATCCATGAATTCATCTTTCCAACTCATGTTTTGATGTTGTCGATCTGGGGATTTGAACCTTCTGATCACAGGCCTGTTCTTTGGGGAACAAAAACTTGAGGATACAAACAAAAAACAAACAAACAAAAAAAAAAATAGGAGCTGAAAAACTGTATTTTGCATTACCAAAGCTATGAGTTATTGATCTGGTGAATAGTGGAGTAAAACCTGAAGATGACTGTGGTAATTAGGAGATGAGAGGCAACACACCGTGTATAAATCAGTAATGCACACCTGCAGGACATATGGAGACAGAGGCAGACAAGGAAATTCTAAAACTCAAACACACACAAGAAACAAACAAACAAACAAATAAAAAAAAAAAAAACCTGCCACCCACTGCAATTGTGACATTTTCTAACTCACCTACTTTAATTCAATGTACAAATTATAAACATTAAATTGAAAGGACATGCTAATATGTATACACTACAATATAATACAGTAGACACACTGCTCTAAACCCAGTGATGTTTCGCTAAGTGCAAATGCAGATAGAATTCCCTACGCACGGCCTCCTGGTATCTCCTTGGCGATGAGAATAGCCATTATTACTGCCAGGCTGGTAGTGAAGAACCATTGGTACTGATTCAAGATGAGCTAATTATCAGCTGTGATTAAAGCTTATAGACAAGCAAACGTAATTAGCTAGCATTATGCAGACCTAATAGTTAGCATGAACAGGTGAACATGTTTCCAGTCCTTTGTTTATTAGCTAAGGGTGTTCTACAATGAGGACGAGTAAATGTTGATTAGCTGTGACCTAAATGTGTCCTGATAATGCTTTGATACAGAACAGAATATGGCATGTAGCTGCAGCACTGGAATGTCCGCTTGGTTATTGACTAATCAAGAGCTGTTTGGACCATGTTTGACTGAGAGAGCTATGGATGTGTCAGGATAGAAATTGACAGACTGAAATGTCACACTTCATCTCACTCTGAGCAGTCACAACACTGTATGTGTAAAGATTTATGTGAGACCAAGGTAATGCCAGTACTGGAGTACAGCAAGTAAGGAACCAAAATATAACTAGTAATGCTGTGCATTATTGGCCTTAAGGGGGAAAAGCATTGATCACGGTTAAGTATTGCTGCTGTATGTTGTTTACGGTGAGAACTAGGTGAGTTGGGAAGCATTTCAGCTTTTATGGACAACCTCATAATTAGGCACCTGTCATCACTGAATGAAATAGTTGTCCCAAAGGCAGCAGCAGCCGCCTTGTCCTACATGACATATTCTAAAATACTACAAGTGTAAATCTCGCAGTGCAATAAAAATGGTGTAGCCCGTTTGTGGGTATGTTGCTGTTTGTGGAAATGGAACTTGAAACTGTAGTCTGGCTGCCAGAACAACGAGAAAACAAAATAGTATCCCTCCCTAGGAAAGTTGAATACTTTGAAAACATGTCCTAATTAATGCAGTTTACCAGTTGTCTTTAATAAGACTGTTTCCATCCTTGCTCATTTCCCTCAAGAGTACAAGATGGTGGGTTGTGGGCGGGGATGGAAAGGGGTTTAATTTGTCGTGAATAATCCATTTCTCCTGGGGTGCCCTAATCAAAAGTGAGATCAAAAGATTAGTTAATATTCAGCCACATTTATTAAACAATTCCAATTGTGAGCAAATGGCATCTTTAGACAGAAACCTTGGGCATCGGCTGCAGCTGATAATCTCCATTAAAATGTTCCAGTATCACATAGGTACCACTCAGAGTCTTGCTGGGACTAGAATAATATTTATTCCTGCTCTGTTTGAAATCTAATTCTATCTTAACAGATCTGTCTGCTCTTGTTTAGGAAATGGGCTGTGCCATGGCGTGAATTTAATGGCTAAGAATTGAACCTCCTGCCAGGGTCTGAAAAAAAAAAAGAACGAGTTTGATTACGACAGCCACTTTGGAGAATCAATGCTGTTATGAGCAGCTGAGTCGACCTTGCAGTACCACTGAAACATAATGTCCTTTCCACACTTGCTGCTGGAACTATTTTAGGAAGGACACTGCAAATGTTATGGGTCAAACCTGAACAACAAGTTATAGAGTTCATTACTGTAGAGCTGATTTGCCTTGAGGGTTAAAGTATCCATCTGTTTTCTGGTCACATATTCAATATAAGATTTTCTTTGCTATGTCAGCAGCTTCAAACAATATACTGCCATGCCTCACAGGAAATGCATCATGACTGTTTTGGTAAAATCCTCATAGAGCTCTCCAGGTTGTATAAAACAGAAGACCTGCTTTCTAAGACAAAAGGAGCTGCAAGCTATATGATTAATTTAATTTAAAATGCTGCACATTCTCTCTAGTAGGAAAACAGAGTAATATTTAAGACTGGTCATTCAAATACATAATTCAATTCTTAATGCACAACTGATTTTATGCATAGCTAATATTTATTTGCTAGCTAGCAAATATGAAAAATGGGAACCTAGATGACCCAATTTATTTGTAATTTCCCCCACATCTCCAGCCTGCACAATAAACCAAGTACTGCCATTTGGAAATGAAAATCATAATATTATGGTAAAAATAATAAATCTATAAATTGTAACCCCTGCTGCTGGAATTGTAGTGCTGCAGCTGTGAAAGCTGCTGTGCCTTAAAGTTTATACCAAATGGTTGGTTGCAAGAACAAAATATGAGAGTGATCAGTGTACATTTATCTTTCAGCTACTTTATCTCCAGGTGTGCATTACCTGAATTTTCATAATCTGGCTTCTACTTTACTTGTATATATA
>NW_023625095.1:3213-3467 GCF_014905685.2 Nematolebias whitei
TATATATATATATATATATATATATATATATATATATATATATATAAGAGCTGCTGCCTCTCAGCGAGCAGGTCCCTGGTTCAAATCCCGGTCCGGGGGCCTTTCTGGGTGGAGTTTGCATGTTCTCTCCGTGCATGCGTGGGTTTTCTCCGGGTACTCCGGTTTCCTCCCACAGACCAAAAACATGCATGTTAGGCTGATTGGTAACTCTAAATTGTCCCTAGGTGTGAGTGAGAGAGTGAATGTTTGTTTGT
>NW_023625096.1:0-3467 GCF_014905685.2 Nematolebias whitei
GAGACCAGTTTCTCAAGTTTAGAAATAGGAATGCTCTCCCATTCATGACTCTAGCCCTGTCCCTCCCTGACGTTCCTTTGAGGAGCAGACAGTGGAGATTCAATTCAACGTTGTTGTCAAACAAAGATTTTGTCACATTTATAGAGAAAGAAATAACATTTTTCCTATCCACCAACAGAACTCCTGGGATCCCACTTTCAACAGTCTGGGACACGCTTAAGGCCTATATCAGGGGACAAGTCATTTCATACACCGCTCGGCTGAAGCAAAAAATCTCAAAAAGAAAGAACAGTTCTGGCCCAGCAAATTAAAGAAATAGATAAACAATATGCTCAAAACAAATGCCCTAATCTCTACAAAAAACAGCTAGAACTCAAAACTAAATTTGACTTATTGACCACACACTCGATAGAACAATTACTCTTAAAAAATAAATCCACATTTTACATACATGGAGAAAAGTCAGGAAAACTACTTGCAAATCAGTTGAAGGGTGCCAGGGCCAAACAATTAATCCCTAAGATCCAATTAAAGAATGGCAATTTAACTCTAGATCATTTACAAATTAATGAAGCATTTAAGGACTTTTATACTCATCTATATACTTCAGAATCCCAAACCAATAAGAATTTATGTTCCGATTTTCTTGACCAGATTAATATACCCAAACTCATACCCAACAGAAAAGAGGCACTGGAGATCCCAATATCCCTCACAGAAATTGAGTCGGCTGTCTCAGTAATGCAGTCCGGCAAATGTCCGGGTCCTGATGGCTTCCCTGCAGAATTTTTTAAGAAATTTTCTTCATTACTCTCCCCACTTCTACATTCGGTTCTTTCAGAGTCGTTTAGCCAGGGATCCCTTCCAAAATCTTTCTCTGAGGCCTGCATTATCCTCATTTTAAAGAAAGGAAAAGATCCAACTCAATGCTCTTCTTACCGACCAATCTCCCTTATAAATACAGACGCCAAAATTTTAGCCAAAGTCCTAGCCCTTAGGCTAGATAAGATCCTTCCTTTTATTATATCAAAAGACCAAACTGGATTCATTAAAGGTAGGCAGTCCTTCTTTAATATCAGGCGTCTTTTTGACATTATTTATTCTCCTTCGACTACTGTCCCAGAGTGTGTCATTTCCCTTGATGCGGAGAAAGCATTTGATCGTGTTGAATGGGACTACTTGTTCAATGCTCTTGGCAAATATGGTTTTGGCCCCAACTTCATCACATGGGTACAGTTAATTTATTCACATCCCACTGCAACCATTTGTACCAACTTTCAGATATCTAGACCATTCAATCTGCATCGAGGAACTCGCCAGGGTTGCCCACTGAGCCCTTTACTCTTTGACCTAGCAATTGAACCTCTCGCCATTGCTTTACGGTCCTGTAATACAATTTCAGGAACCTGGAGAAGTGGTCTGGAGCACAGGGTATCCCTCTATGCTGATGACCTCCTACTCTTCATCTCTCACCCGACTGACACATTGCCTTCCATTCTATCATTGCTTAAGGAATTTGGAATACATTCTGGTTACAAATTAAACTTAAGTAAAAGTGTAATTTTCCCCATTAATACCTTGGCACAGGCTCTTGACTTCAGTAATTGGCCTCTGAAAGTTGAGAATCAAAAATTCTCTTACCTGGGTGTTATAGTTACTAGGATGTACAAAGATCTGTACCAAGAAAATTTTGTCTCTCTACTGAACCAGACAAAGCAGGCGTTATCCCGGTGGTCACCGCTTTCCACATCTCTCATAGGCCGCATTAATTCAGTCAAAATCCTCACTTTGCCTAAATTTTTGTATCTCTTCCAAACCATTCCAGTTTTTATTCCTGGTTCATTTTTTGTGCAATTAAATTCCATCATTTCATCGTATCTCTGGCAGGGAAAACGTCCGCGCTTAAATAAGACACATCTCCAAAAAACCAAGATCGCAGGCGGCCTTGCCCTTCCAAATCTCCGTTTCTATTATTGGGCTGCAAACTTGCATTGCCTTGCATCTTTATCATTCTATTACAATAGGCCGGACTGCCCTGACTGGGTAGCGATGGAGTCAATATGTTCCGGGAAGTGGTCCACCCTGGCCTTTTTGGGATCCTCGCTCCCACTTCCACCACTTACAACTATTACAAACCCAGTTGTTAAACACTCACTAAAAATATGGGTACAATTTCGTAAATGCTTCGATCTCTCCAGTTTCTCTCTCTATACCCCTATCATGTCTAACCAGTCCTTCAAACCCTCATCTCAGGACCCTGTTTTCAAAGAATGGGAGAGAAGGGGCATAGTATGCTTCAAAGACTTGTTCCACAATAACACTCTAGCTTCATTTCAACAATTAAGTGAAAAATTTAGCCTTCCTCAATCAAACTTTTTCAGGTATCTCCAAATACGACACTTTATTATCCTTCATCTGCCAAGCCTCTCCATTTCAACAGATACCAATACTGTTGATACTATTCTTTCTCTAGACCCTAATAAAAAACATTCTATTTCATCCATCTATAGCAGATTACTGGATTTGAAGCGTGTTCCCTCAGATAAATTCAAAGCTGCTTGGGAAGAGGATCTTGGCTTCTCTATTTCAGAGAACTCCTGGACCTCCATACTCAGACTGGTGAGCTCCAGTTCTCTATGTGCTAGACATCACCTAATCCAATTTAAAGTGGTGCACAGAGCTCACATCTCTAAACTGAAACTGTCCTTTATGTATCCTGATGTCAGCCCATACTGTGTAAGATGTAAATACGCTGAAGCGTCCCTCTCACACATGTTTTGGTTTTGCTCATCCCTGAACAAATATTGGAGGGAAATTTTTCAGACTTTATCACGTGTGCTAGGTACACATCTGAGCCCAGACCCACTGATTGCTTTGTTTGGTGTCGCAGAGGGAGTGACAAATCTAAATAAAAACCAACGGCATGTACTATCTTTCACCTCTCTCCTGGCCAGACGAGCCATTCTGCTCAGGTGGAGAGAACCATTTCCCCCCACTCACGCTCAGTGGTTGACTGACATCATGTCTTCTTTAAAGTTGGAGAAAATCAGATTGTCACTCCAACAGAAAGAAGGCAAATTTGAGAAAGTTTGGGGAACTTTCCTGAATTTATTCCAGTCTCTTTGACAACACAACTCCTTCGGGGTAATGCAGTATCTTGGCTATCTTAGCTTCTTAATTCTTTTCTTTTTCTCCTTTCTGTTTGGCAGTGATTAGGGAGGGATTATTTTCCTTTATCCTGTGTTGGTTATACTGTATGTGATATAATTTAAATTGACTCAAGCTAATTATGTCTTTACTAATGCTTACATGTAAATGTTTTTATTGCCAACTTTGCTATTTCTTTTTATTTTATTTTTTTCTTCTTTCTGTTTGTTAAAAAATGGAAAAAATTTCAATAAAACAGATCTTGAATCAAAAAAAGGAAAGCATACAAATTGAGAAGAATAAATGAAAGAAAATGGTAT
>NW_023625097.1:0-3467 GCF_014905685.2 Nematolebias whitei
TGTAACAAAGTCAATGGATATATGTGACCAAGGGCGACTGGGTGACGTTAAAGGATGAAGGAGGCCAGCCGGTGGTTGGTTCCCTGTTTTATTCCTGGCACAGGTGGGACATGCCGCAACAAACTCCTTCACGTCTTGGGAAAGGGTTTGCCACCAAAAATGTTTCTTGGTAAGTGTGAGCATGCGAGTTACGCCAGGATGGCAAGAAAGTCTATTGGCGTGAACCCACTCCAGAACCTTGGCCCTTGTGGAAGAGGGAACAAATAAGGTTCCGGGGGGTCCGAGACCAGGGTCAGGTTCGTGCTCATGTGCCTCTCTGATCTCTCTTTCTATAGGCCAAGTAAGTGCCCCAATAATGTAGGTTGAGGGTATGATAGCCTCTTAACGGTCGGGGGTATCTGAGGTGAAAACTGGTGGGAGTGCGTCAGGCTTCACATTCTTGGATCCCGGCTTGAACGTGAGTGTATAGTTGAACCTACTGAAGAAGAGTGACCAACGGGCCTGTCGGGGAGTCAGACGTTTAGCGTCTCTCAAATAGGTTAGATTCTTGTGATCAGTCCAGATCAAGAAAGGAGTCTCTGTTCCCTCTAACCAGTGCCTCCACTCTTCGAGGGCCAACTTAATAGCGAGGAGCTCACGATTGCCCACATCGTAGTTCCTCTCAGCTGGGGAAAGACGTTGAGAAAAAAAAGCGCATGGGTGAACCTTGTTGTCTTCTGAGGACCTCTGGGACAGTACGGCCCCGACGCCAGAATCAGAGGCGTCAACTTCCAGGATGAATTGATGGCTCGGGTCCGGATGAGAAAGGATGGGAGGTGAAGAAAAAAGTTCCTTTAATTTCTTAAAGGCGGAATCTGCTTCGGGGTTCCATTTGAAAATCTTATTTATGGAGGTGAGTTGTGACAGGGGGGCCGCCACTCTACTATAGTTTCGGACGAAGCGCCTATAAAAGTTAGCAAACCCAAGAAAGCGTTGAAGTTGTTTCCTAGTCACCAGGGTGGGCCAATCCACTACCTCTCGGGTCTTTTCAGGATCTGTGCGATAGTGGCCTTTACCAAAAATGAACCCAAGGAAAGACACAGAGGAGACGTGAAACTCACATCTCTCATGTTTGACAAACAGTTGATTCTCATAGAGGCGTTGTAACACCGCTCTAACATGGGTAATGTGCTGATCAGGGTTTTTGGAGTAAACGAGGATGTCGTCAAGATAAATGAATACGAAATCACCGAGAAAGTCTCTAAGAACGTCGTTTATAAGAGCCTGGAACACTGAAGGGGCATTGGTAAGGCCGAAGGGCATTACCAAATACTCAAAGTGACCTAGAGGAGTCCTAAAAGCAGTCTTTCATTCGTCACCGCTCTTAATCCGCACGAGATGAAAGGCGTTACGCAGATCGAGTTTCGTGAAAATGGTTGCGGGCTGAAGCTGTTCATGAATTGAGTCTATGAGGGGAAGGGGGTATTTGTTCTTTAATGTTATGTCATTTAAACCGCGATAGTCAATACATGGATGCAGGGTCTTGTCTTTCTTCGTGACGAAGAAGAACCCCACTCCTAACGGAGAGGTGGATGGTCTAATAATACCGGAGTCCAATGACTCTTCAATGTAAGCTTTCATTGACTCTCTTTCTGGGCCAGAGATGTTAAACAGCCGACTGGCGGGTAAGGGGGCACCAGGAAGAAGGTCAATCACGCAATCATAAGGGCGATGAGGCGGGAGAGATAGAGCCTTCCTCTTACTGAAAACCGGGGTAAGATCATGATACTCGGAGGGGACCTGGGACATGTCAATCTCATCGTCGGGACTGGGGTTCTGGGAAGGTTTCGAGATACCGGAGCGAAGGCAGTTCTTTAGACACTTGTCGCTCCATTTCTCGATCCTACCCAGTTCCCAATTAATGTGTGGATTATGTCTTTTAAACTACGGATGAACCAAAATGACTTGCGTGGAAGGGGATTCGAAAACGAGGAAACTGGTGTGTTCGTGGTGATTACCGGAAGTGATTAAATGAAGGTCGGTAGTCTTATATTTAATCTGGGCGAGGGTTCCGTCTGTTACACCGGCAATATTGAGGGGTTGAATCTCTACTACGGGAAGTGCGAATTCATTAACTAATTTTTGGCTGATGAGATTTTGTTCAGCACCCGAATCTAACAATGCTGAGACGGAAAAACGATTCTGATTATTTTGAATAACGGTGGGTAACATTAACCTGTGTTGTTGCAGAGAGAAAGAGGATGTACCTACCAATACCTCTCTTTTTATTGGTAGGCACTCTCGTTTCCCCGCACGGGGCATGAGGCAATATAATGACCTTTACTACCGCAATAAATACAAAGTTTGTGATTTTGACGTCTGTTTCGTTCGGCAGGAGTTAAACGGGCCCGTCCAACTTACATTGGCTCGGGTTCAGGTAACGCAAGTTGTGGAGATGACGTAGACGCGAAATGACTCTGGGATTTGTAGTTTCCAATGGGGAAGCTATTAGGTGACGGACCCAACCCGGAAGTGAAGCATTGTCGGGAGTCGAGGTTTCGCTCCCGGCAACGCTCCCGAAAACGCTCGTCTATGGAAATGGCGAGGTTAACAAGAGCGTCGAAGTCAGGAGGTTCATCACGTGCAGCTATCTGGTCCTTTACGGGGTCGGAAAGGGAATTTAAGAAGGTGCCCTGGAGCGCCCTCTCATTCCAACCAGTTTGAGCTGCGATGACGTGGAACTCGAGGGCGTGTTCTAAGACGGGTCGCCGGCCCTGACATAAACCCAACAGACGCTTCTCTGCGTTGGGTCCCTGCAATGGCCTATCAAATATTTTACAGAACTCGGTGAGTAATAAATTAAACGAAACAGTCCTCAACTCATGTTGTTTCAAAAAAGATGTTGCCCATTGTAAGGCGTTACCCTTAAGCTGACTGATGAAGAAAGTGATCTTTGCGTTGTCAGTGTTGTAATGTCCTGGGGCTCCATTGAAGGCGAGCTCACACTGAAGAAGAAAACCACCGCACTGATCAGGGTTTCCCGAAAAAAGTTCGGATGGTTTGACGAGGATGTGTCCTGCCGCGTGGCCTGTCAAGCACATGCAGGCAGGAGCTGGCTCTGGAGGTGCGACTGGAGCTACAGGAGGGGGAGAAAGAGTCTGTTTAATGGCGTACACCATATTTCCAAGCTCCTGAAGGTTAGACTTAGTCTCTTGGTTCTGTTTAAACATGCATTCCAACATCTTCTCTACCCCAACGAGGCGTTCCTCTTGAGAGGGTGGCGAGGTCGGCTCGTTCCTGGCCTCGTTCTGGGTCTTAGATGGCTGGAGCATTCTGTGATGACTCGGGAGTGACCCAATCGAACGAGACCCGGAACGACACGAGACTCAGAGTAAAAAGAAACAGTGTTTATTTATTTACAGTGAAAACTTGACTGCACAGGCATCAGGACTGGAACTCCTGGAAACGGAGGACAAGTTCAGCTGGGG
>NW_023625098.1:0-3466 GCF_014905685.2 Nematolebias whitei
GAATTGGGAGTCAGATTCAAAAAGGAACACAATATTATTTCACAACAATTCCCCCTTTCGACCTCATCCAAAGAGGTCGACATCAAACGGAAGAATATGCTTCTCTGCGCCGGCGTGGTTGCATCTCAAAATCAGAAAGTTCATAACCTCTGCGCATTAGAAGCTGACGAGCTATTTCAGGGTCCTGCTTCTCTAAAGTGGAAGTGATAAGACGTACTGACAGAGATCTCAGGCAGGGAATACAACAACATCCACATGTGATTATAATAGCTGCAAATACTGCAATTGACATCAACATGGACACAATCATCTGCTTCCAGGGGCCAAACACTTTGAAGAGCCATTCATCAAGAGGATTATCTACACCAGAGTGAGATTTCATCTCATCAGACAACGTCCTCAAACCTTCAAGTGCACGGGTCACTTTTCCATCAGGGGCAGTGTTATTAGGAATGAAACTACAACACAGGTCACCAAACATGCTACACACACCTCCTTTCTCTGCTAACAGCATATCAAGAGCCATTCTGTTCTGCACAGCCATCAAAGAAGTCGGAGCTAGTTGTTCCGCTAAGCCCTCAACAGCGTCTCTGGTAAGGTTGGACAGACGCATGACATTGTAATGTATGTAATTTATTCGGTCAACATTTTTATTTGGTGTAATTGGGAAATATGCTGAAACAACAGGTACATTTTCAAAACCTGTCGCAATCTGATCTACTAATTTGTGCTCATCAGGAACTCCTCGAGGGATTCCTATGGCATCAATATATGTAGTAGAGCCCACAGTGGGGTCAAAATTATGCGTTGAACGTCTCTTCCTACTGGGAGAGATGGAGGTGTCATTTAAAACTTCCAAACGAGGGCCAATCAAGGTTAACGATACAGCTAAGCGTACTAATGCACACAATCCCACAGAATCCTGAGGGATATGTGTTAGTAAACGTCTACCACCACAATAATAATACAGGTCAGCGCGAGCCACCTTACCCACACGGGTGTTGTCAGAGACATTTTGTTGCGTGATATTACACCATTCATCCTGAATTTGTCCTAAGGCAACTTTTTTATTTGCAGTTGAGGTGTAATTAAAACAGTAATAGTCAAATCGTTCTACCGGAGCAAACGAGCCTAATTTGGTTATATTAGAAATAATTGGGAACACCTGATCTAATATAGTGCAATTCTTAGTATATTTTCTCATAGTCAGACTTAACATGCAATGAAATCCCCAAGCGTCCTCTAGGTGTAATGGAGCTGGCTGGGTGTACAAATTTGGTCGAGCTGCAGCACAAGCTACACATTCAGACAAAGAAGCCTGTCTAGCAGCCTCAGCGAGCCAAGCTAACCAAATGTTAGAGTCAGTATAGCCAGTGGACATAGCAATCACATCCACAGGGGTTAAGCTGGTATAGTCAACACTATCAATTCGCATAGGCATTGGGAGCGATGACTCCTGGGTCGGAGGAGGAGTAGGGTCTTGAACTGGCAACTCTGTAAGAGCAAGTTGTAGCACCCGGAAAGGGTCCTTGCCAGCGACATCCGCGGCTACAAGCACATAAATGGGTTCCGTCACCAAGGTGTAGATCATCTCACGCTTTATGCTGGTTAACTTATTCCAAGTTCGAACATACTCAAAGGACAATAACAAGTGTCTGTTATTTTTTGCCAAGGTGGCATGTGCCCTCCACCAATCTCTGTAATTAGTCAGATGTCCAGACATATCAGGTTTCCATGATCCCGAATACAACGTGACATAATTCCACTCAGGACACCAGAAACATTTGGATGGATTGGGACATGGACAAATATAAAAGGCTGCACTCGCAATACGGTAATCCGTACAATAAAACATGTCACAGATTGGCAGGCTTAGGGTAGTGGTGGTGTCTTTGGGATACTCTACTTTCAGCACCGGAAGGCCATACGCATCTTTCATGACTGTGTGTGGTGTCACGCTCCTTCGCACCCTGCCTGTTTCACCAGTCTGCTCACACTCTGGTAAACCGGGAATAATACAGAAATATTCAAAAGAGAAAATGAGTGACAACACGATGGATGACAAAACACCTATCCCTATCACAACGTGCTTTGGTGGCCACCGCATTTTGATCTTGTAAACAGAAACTGTACTCAATAAATGAAGATGTCTCGCACAGCGACTTCCTCAGCAGACAGCCAGGCAAGCAGTTCCTTTAACACAAAATGAATACAAAATAACACTCTGTTAATATACTGCTTATAATTGATTATAGGTATTTCTTTTTAACGTTACAAACTGAATATACTTATCACTTTCAAGCTAAGTAAATAAATGGATGCGCTCTAAATCAAGACTGCAATTAAAAGATAAGAGAAAAATGGTTAGTACACATGTCATACAATATTGTTACAATCACAAGTACTCAGGGCATACCCTGGGATGCTCAGAGACCGTTCCTCCTATGTCTCTGAGTTTTCTTCGTGAAGTGTGGGACTCTAAGATGTCGTGTTTTTGTCGTATCTAGGTGTCTGTACTAAATGTGGCTATTCCAGCACCCGGTGACCCACTCAAACAAAGTCCTTCAGGGCCCGCACGCAACTATACCAGGCTGCTTTGGTCTACAAGACATGAATGTCCAGTTTTACGACTTTAGATGGTTTCTGCCAGCTCTCTCGCTCTTCCTGGCTCTGAGGCCGGCGCACACTGGCTCCAGTGGTACCAAACGTCCCCCTTTCCTCTGAGGCGGACTGCGTGGGACGTTCTCTCTGTAACCTGATAAGGGCCCGTCCACCTGGGCTCCTGCCACTTCCTTTTAATGACCCTCAGCAAGACCCACTCCGCGGTGGGGAGACCAGGTTCCTCTGGTCTTTCTGTTAGGCTCTGTTTGTGGTGGACCTGCTGAGTAAAGTTAGACACTAATGCTTTTAACTCATCAAAGTATACCTTATGGTCCATTTTACGGTCCTCCTCACTGGTCAGTGAGCATACGGTTGGTCCCAGAAAGGGTCTTCCTGTAGTTAACTCATAGGGAGAAAAGCCAGTTCCATTATTAACAGAAGATCTCACGGTCATTAATACTATTGGTAATGCTTCCACCCAGTTCAATTTAGTCTGTGCACAGATTTTGCCCAATTTTTGTTTTATGTTCTGGTTCATCCTTTCGACCTTCCCTTGAGACTGGGGATGGTACACGGTTCCAAAAGCATGTTTTAGGCCTAACATTTTTTCCACAGCCTGCAGATCTGTGTTTTTAAAATGTGTGCCATTGTCTGATCTGATTTTTGTTGGGAAACCGTGTCTGGGGATGTAATGGTTAATCAGAAACTTCACCACTGTTTTGCTGTCTTCTCTTCTTGCAGGTATGGCTTCTGGCCACCCTGTAAATGCGTCAACACACATCAATACATATCTGAACCCTTTAACAGGTTCCAACATATCAGTGTAATCTAGAATCACCTCCTGTCCCGGTCGGTGCAGGAGAGG
>NW_023625099.1:0-3466 GCF_014905685.2 Nematolebias whitei
AGAACTGGATCAGTCACTGGTGCTGGACCAGTATCTAGAACTGGATCTGTCACTGGTGCTAGACCAGTCTCTAGAAGTGGACCAATCTGTGAGTTAGAAAAGTCTCTAGAACTGGACCAGTCTCTAGAACAAGACCAGTCTCTAAACTAGACCAGTCATTGGAGCTGAACCAGTCTCTAGAACTGGACAAGTGTCTAGAACTGGACCAGTCACTGGAGATGGACCAATCATTGGAGACGGGCCAAACACTGGAGACGGACCAGTGAGTGGAGCTGGAACAGTTTCTAGACCTGGACCAGTCACTGGTGCTGGATCAGTATCTAGAACTGGACCAGTCACTGGTCCTAGACCAGTCTCTAGAAGTGGACCAGTCTGTGAGCTGGAAAAGTTACTGGAGCTAGAACAGTATCTGGAACTGGACTAGTCACTGGAGATGGACTAGTCACTGGAGCTGGACCATTAACTGGAGACGGACCAGTCACTGGAGATGGACCAGTCAATGAAGCTGAACCAATCTCTAGAACTTGACCAGTCACTAGAGACAGACCAGTCACTGGAGATGGACCAATCATTGGAGCTGGACCAGTCACTAGAACTGGACCAGTCACTGGAACTGGACCAGTCACTGGAGCTGGACCAGTCACTGGAACTGGACTAGTCATTGGAGCTGGAACATTCACTGGAGACGGACCAACTCACTGGAGATGAACCAATCACTGGAGACGGGTCAACTCACTGGAGACAGACCAGTCACTGGAGATGGACCAGTCATTGGAACTGCACCAGTCACTGGAGCTGTACCAGTCAGTGGAGATTGACCAGTCAATGGAGCTGGACCAGTGACGGGAATTGGACCAGTCACTGAAGCTGGACCAATCTCAGTCACTGGAGATTAACCAACTCACTGGAGATGGACCAACTCACTGGAGATGGACCAACTCACTGGAGATGGATCAGTCACTGGAGATGGACCAGTCACTGTAGTTGGACCAGTCACTGTAGTTGGACCAGTCACTAGAACTGGGCCAGTCACTGCAGCTGGACTTGTCTCTAGAACTAGAGCAGCTTGCGATCTGGACCAGTCGCTGGAGCTGGACTAGTCACTGGAGCTGGACCTGTCTCTATAACTCAACCAGCTCACTGGAGCTGGACCAGTCACTGGAGATGGAGCAGTCAATGGAGCTGGACCAGTATGTAGAAATACACCAGTCACTGGACCTTGACCAGTCTCTAGAACTACACCAGTCTGTGGGGCTGGACCAGTCTCTAGAACTGGAACAGTCACCAGAACTGAACAAGTTGCTGGAGATGGACCAGATACTGGAGCTGGACCAATCTCTAGAACTGGACCAGCCTCTAGAACTGGACCCGTCAATGGAATTGCACCAGTCACTGGAGCTTTAAAAGTCAAAAGTGCTGGGCCAGTCTTTAGAACTGGACCAGTCACTGAAGCTGGAGCAGTCACTGGAGCTGGACAATTCTCTAGAACTGGACCAGCTCAATGGAGCTGGACCAGTCACTGGACCAGGACCAGTCTCTAGAACTGCACCAGTCTCTGGAGCTGGACTAGTCACTGGGGACGGACCAGTCACTGTAACTGGACCAGTCACTGGAGACGGCCCACTTATCGGACCACTTACTGTTGTCATAGATGGGGTTTGTCACAATGGGCTTGAGTGCTCGGGTGTAGAGGCCGTTCTCATCTTGCAGGAAGACTTGGATGCACAAACGGACCACGTTCAGGTCATACTCCTCCGTCTGAAGCAGCTGGTCTTTGGACACTGAGGTTAGAAAAAGAAAAGACCAAATGAACAGGGAAATAAAAACCTACAGATGATTTTGATACAACGTGGTGTTCTGCTGTGATTCTTTGGGCTCTGGAACATTTAACCCAGGGTTCTGCAACCAGCAACTCCAACTGTCTTTCACCCCCTGATAGCAGTCTTAAGAATATAGGCAGACAGAAAGTACGCCTCAAACAGTCAGTGTGAAAAAACCTGAACGGTGCATGACACAAGCGTCTGCTCATTGCCCATTACATGGTCTCCGTAAAACCCTGACAAAAGAAAGTTCACTACCTGTTAAAAAAAAGTAGATTCTGAGCTCAGATACAATGGAAGTCAATGAGAAATGTGGTGTGTGACTTCTGACCTCTGAGAGAAAACCATCAGTCCTACAGCAGAAAGACAAACATAAGACTGGATAAAGAAACTGTAGAAGAAAGATTGTGGTCTATTTTTTATAAAATATTGGAAGTTTAAACTGCTCAAGCAAAGTGTGACATCAGACTCTAACCTGAACACTCAGTGGTAAAATGGCCAAAGAAACTGAGTTTTAACCAGTGGTTGCGTAGAAACTGTAAAAGATCTGAAAAGTGCAGTAAAATCCTACTTTGTGTGACCTATCTAAGATTATTATCTGATAAGGATAAAATGGCCACACTTTCTACAGTTGCAGCTTCGTTCACTACGCCCATCTTTCGGACGACTGTACGTAAATATTCGCGTTGTACCTTGGTGCAATTCCAATAAAGTTTATTCTGATTCTGTTTAAATTCTGAATGATGTTTCTCCTGTGAAGAGCTGGAGATCCAAACTGGACTCACCTCTAGCAAATAACGTTTGCTGCTACTATCAGTGTGCTTTACGTGCACGTGAAAATACCCAGCAAAATGACCTGTAGGTTGTTACTAGGACCTCACCTTTGGGTTGTTTTGATTTTTTTTATCCTTCATAGATGTTCGATACATGCCTACACTAAAACTTCAGACATGACATGGACATACCATTCTGTGTTCGTCTGTCTCTCCTTCCTGTCCTCTCAACCAGCCGGTCAAAGCAGATGGCCTCTTGTCCTGAGCCTGGTTCTGCTGGAGGTTTCTTCCTGTTAAAAGGGAGTTTTTCCTTTCCACTGTTGCCACTGTGCTTGCTCAGGATGGGAGACTGCAACAAAGCCAAGATTCAACTTGTCTTCTGGATTCCTTAGATAGAGAAGTTTACTAATTGGCTTTTATGTAAATGTTTCTGTAAAGTGTCCCAAGACAACTTGCGATTTGGTGCTATAGAAATAAACTGAATTGAATCTTTCAGAGTCAAAAGCCCGACAGAAACAGCTCTCTGAGAGACGCCCACACAGACACACACCAGGCTTTCACATCTGCCTATTTCCTCTTCCTCCATCTCTCAATTTCTATCTCCTGTCACGTCAAGGCCACCCCGCCTACAACATGTTGTCTTGGTGACACCACACATCGTCAACCCAGGTTGGAAAAAAGTGTTTTCGTGACACGAAGAGCAGAAGATGAGACTCTTGAACAGGTGACCACGGTGTTGACGTGTGTGAAAGTGGTGGGACAAGATAATAACTGAACTCTATGGTTCCCCTTTGTTGCTTCAAATTATGAACACTGTCAGGGTAGAAACTGTGTCATGTCCTGACAACAATATGTACGCACACACACACATTT
>NW_023625100.1:0-3466 GCF_014905685.2 Nematolebias whitei
GGCCTTTACTGATTTTTATCTGGTAGATAATTGGAGACACTTTGTCGACTATCAGATGGGGTCCAGTCCATCTGGGCATCAGCTTACGGGCGAGAGTTCCGGTCCCGGACTCTACTCTCCCAGTTTTGGGTGCAAACGTGTAGTACCAGACCCTGTCTCCCACTTGGAGTTCCTCGTGAGAGGCCTTTTGGTCGTAGTACGCTTTGCGTCCTTCAGCTGATTTTTCCAGGTTTTTCTGTGCGAAAGCAAAAGTGTTCTTAAGATGTCTTTCCAAGTCTTTCATGTATTGTTGTGTGGTGTAGGCTGTTGCCATGGCAGCATCGCCTGGTTGGTACAACAGGTGCAGAGGGAGAGTCATTTGTCGACCCGTCATCATCTCGAAAGGAGCGATGCCAGTCGACGTGTGTGGAGTGGCCCTTATGGCCATGAGGACCAGAGGGAGTTTCACGTCCCAGTCCTTGTGGTTTGCGGCTACGTATTTTTTCAAAATACTCACCACAGTCCTGTTTGCTCTCTCAACCTGGCCTGAAGCCTGTGGGTGGTAGCCAATATGGAAGTTGGCTTTGACGCCTAGCGTCTTCCACAGTTCCTTCATTACTTCACCTGTGAAGTGTGTACCTTGGTCTGAGTTCACCCTAAGGGGAAGTCCAAACCTTGAAAATACATGATTCATTAACAACATAGCAGTGGTTTGTGCTGTGTCATTAGGGGCTGGTAGACATTCTACCCATTTGGTAAACGCGCAGGTTACCGTGAGAAAATATTTATTTCCTCTAGAGGTCTTAGTGAGTGGTCCGACCCAGTCAATCTGGAGGTCCGACCATGGAAATGCAATGCCTCTACTATGCAGTGGTGCTCTGTGAAGTGGTCTGGATGGTTGAAACTGGCCACAGATCAGGCACCCTTTTATGTAGTCCTTGACATCCTTTTTCATTCCAGGCCAATAAGCAATCTGTTTTAATGCTTTCAGCGTGGCATTGTCACCCTTATGTCCTGCGGACGGAAGGTCATGTGCATGGACTAACATCACCCCCCTGTGGTCATGGGGGACCACGAACACAGGTGAGGACGTCCGTCCATGAGCGAAAGTTAGGATGCCTTTAAGTAGTTTTAGCTGTTTTCGCAGCTGAAAGAGGACTTTGAGGTCTGGATTGGAATCCAGCTCGTCTTTCGATGGAGTGTATTTGTCTGGGTCAGTCAGATACAGCATCATCGAGTTAATTGCAGGATCCAACTTCTGAAGTTGGATGATGTCTGGGTCAGTCAGCATTGGGCGCACAGAAACTGTGTTATCAGCAGGTTTAGCTGCAGCTTGTGCACGTGTGACTGCCATTACCTCAGTTGTAGCTTGTGACGACTGAGTGTTGAGTAGCCAGGAGGGGTTAAAGGACCACGTGGGTCCGTCAACGGCTCCTTCCTTGGCTAGGGAGTCTGCAAGGTCATTGTAGTGCTTGTCATCGCCTGGGACTCTAGAGTGTCCTGGAACTTTCTTCCAGAATATCTGTAGATCATGTGATGTCACTAAGTGATCACATGTCATGAAAAGCTCTTTGTGTTTTACCACCTTTTTGTTGCTTGTGAGAAAACCGTTCTGTTTCCACAGAGCGAGATGACACAAGAAACTAAGTCGAGCATAGTTAGAGTCAGTGCAGATGACTAGCGTCTGGATGGAGCGTTCTACTGCCATCTGTAGGCCTATTAGGATTGCAGCTATCTCAGCGTACTGAGAAGACTGAGAGCCTAATTTATAGCCAAATGTGACCTGTTCTTGGTCCTGGAGGAGTACTCCTCCAACACCTGCTTTGCAGATTGTCTCGTGGTGGAATGAGCATCCATCCACGTACATTGTTGCCATATCTTTGCAGATATTGCTATCAAAGAAGTGGTGATTTGGGTCCTCAGCAGCTGAGGGTTTGCTCACAACCGGCTGTTGGGTGGCTGGTACATCCTGTGTACATTCTTGGCAGATTGCCAAATCAGTGCCCAAGTGCGACTTCTTATTTTGACCGTAGCGGATGTCTAGGTTAAAACTTTGAAGTGCCATTAGCCATGTTGCAACGCGTGAGTTTGTCACCACACCATCTCTGATGCGTTGGCTGTTCAGAAACGTTACTGGCTGGTGTTGTGTCTCAACAATAATCCTCTGTCCGCCAATATAGCAGGAGAAATGTTTCACTGCCCACACAGTGGTCAATAGAGCCTTCTCACAGTCTGAATACCGTAATTCAGGGCCTGCCATTGTTTTGCTGGCGTAGGCCACAACACGCCTGTCTTTGTCGTGTATTTGGTACAGACCTGCACTCATGCAGTAAGTTGAGAAGCCCACTTCCAAGTAGAACTCTTTGTTGTAGTCTGGGTAGACTAGACATGGGGCTAGCTTGAGCCTGTCTTTGAGAGCGTTCATTGCCTGCTGTTGTGTATCAGTCCAGACAAAAGGAACGTCTTTCTTTAAGAGTTCAGTTAGTGGTTTTGCGAGATCCGCATAATGCTCTATGAACTGGCGAGAGTAGTTACACACTCCCAAGAAACTTTGTAGTTCTTTGAGATTGGTTGGGACTTTGAGGTTGTCTAGGCCTTGGGTGCGAGTCAACTGTGGTTGTACTCCGTCTGGACCTACTAAGAGGCCAACGTAGTCCACTTTGGTTCTGCACCACTGGCACTTTGACAGTGAGATTTTAGCACCAGCAGTTGTTAGCTGATTTAGGACGTGGTCGATCTCAGCCAAATGGGAGTCCAGTGTTGGCTGCCTCAAAAGGATGTCGTCCACGTAGATCAGTGTCCCACGCTCGTGGGCGTCTGGACATGCTTTGTTCAAAAAGATGTTGAACTCTGCAGGTGAGTTAGCGTAGCCAAAGGGACACCTGGTAAAGGTGTATTGTCGGCTGCCAAAAGTGAAAGCTAGTTTGTGTTGGTCCTCGGCGCGCACAGGGATGGTCCAAAAACCAGAGGCGACGTCGAGGGTCGAGAAGTATTTACCATCGGTGACCTTTGGCAGTTCCTGATGGAGCTGAGTCATAGGCCACCTGGATAAAGGTACTTGTTTATTTAGCTTCCTGTAGTCTATGGTAAGTCTCCACTTACCATTTGGTTTTAAAACTGGCCATAGAGGCGCAGAGTAGGTGCTATTACATTGTCTGATTATACCTTTGACCAAGAGGTCATCAATGATCTCCTGGACAGGCTGGTGTGCCGCCAGAGGGATCTTGTATTGTCTGACAAATGTTGGCGGTGCGTTGGGTGGGGTTGGGATTCTCACTGCGTGGAGTGAGGTCAACCCACAATCTGTTGAATCAGTTGAGAATGACTTTTCATATTTTAGAAGAACTTGGCGTAGTTTGTCTCTTTCTTCATCAGATGTCAGAGCGTCGGCTTGTGCGACCACCTGATCGATCTGTGATGAGACTGTTAAGGGTTCTTGTTCCTTGGGGAGCTCCAATGAATCCCTTTCTGAGTCGTCGGGCCTGTC
>NW_023625101.1:0-3466 GCF_014905685.2 Nematolebias whitei
GGCCTTTACTGATTTTTATCTGGTAGATAATTGGAGACACTTTGTCGGTTATCAGATGGGGTCCAGTCCATCTGGGCATCAGCTTACGGGCGAGAGTTCCGGTCCCGGACTCTACTCTCCCAGTTTTGGGTGCAAACGTGTAGTACCAGACCCTGTCTCCCACTTGGAGTTCCTCGTGAGAGGCCTTTTGGTCGTAGTACGCTTTGCGTCCTTCAGCTGATTTTTCCAGGTTTTTCTGTGCGAAAGCAAAAGTGTTCTTAAGATGTCTTTCCAAGTCTTTCATGTATTGTTGTGTGGTGTAGGCTGTTGCCATGGCAGCATCGCCTGGTTGGTACAGCAGGTGCAGAGGGAGAGTCATTTGTCGACCCGTCATCATCTCGAAAGGAGCGATGCCAGTCGACGTGTGTGGAGTGGCCCTTATGGCCATGAGGACCAGAGGGAGTTTCACGTCCCAGTCCTTGTGGTTTGCGGCTACGTATTTTTTCAAAATACTCACCACAGTCCTGTTTGCTCTCTCAACCTGGCCTGAAGCCTGTGGGTGGTAGCCAATATGGAAGTTGGCTTTGACGCCTAGCGTCTTCCACAGTTCCTTCATTACTTCACCTGTGAAGTGTGTACCTTGGTCTGAGTTCACCCTAAGGGGAAGTCCAAACCTTGAAAATACATGATTCATTAATAACATAGCAGTGGTTTGTGCTGTGTCATTAGGGGCTGGTAGACATTCTACCCATTTGGTAAACGCGCAGGTTACCGTGAGAAAATATTTATTTCCTCTAGAGGTCTTAGTGAGTGGTCCGACCCAGTCAATCTGGAGGTCCGACCATGGAAATGCAATGCCTCTACTATGCAGTGGTGCTCTGTGAAGTGGTCTGGATGGTTGAAACTGGCCACAGATCAGGCACCCTTTTATGTAGTCCTTGACATCCTTTTTCATTCCAGGCCAATAAGCAATCTGTTTTAATGCTTTCAGCGTGGCATTGTCACCCTTATGTCCTGCGGACGGAAGGTCATGTGCATGGACTAACATCACCCCCCTGTGGTCATGGGGGACCACGAACACAGGTGAGGACGTCCGTCCATGAGCGAAAGTTAGGATGCCTTTAAGTAGTTTTAGCTGTTTTCGCAGCTGAAAGAGGACTTTGAGGTCTGGATTGGAATCCAGCTCGTCTTTCGATGGAGTGTATTTGTCTGGGTCAGTCAGATACAGCATCATCGAGTTAATTGCAGGATCCAACTTCTGAAGTTGGATGATGTCTGGGTCAGTCAGCATTGGGCGCACAGAAACTGTGTTATCAGCAGGTTTAGCTGCAGCTTGTGCACGTGTGACTGCCATTACCTCAGTTGTAGCTTGTGACGACTGAGTGTTGAGTAGCCAGGAGGGGTCAAAGGACCACGTGGGTCCGTCAACGGCTCCTTCTTTGGCTAGGGAGTCTGCAAGGTCATTGTAGTGCTTGTCATCGCCTGGGACTCTAGAGTGTCCTGGAACTTTCTTCCAGAATATCTGTAGATCATGTGATGTCACTAAGTGATCACATGTCATGAAAAGCTCTTTGTGTTTTACCACCTTTTTGTTGCTTGTGAGAAAACCGTTCTGTTTCCACAGAGCGAGATGACACAAGAAACTGAGTCGAGCATAGTTAGAGTCAGTGCAGATGACTAGCGTCTGGATGGAGCGTTCTACTGCCATCTGTAGGCCTATTAGGATTGCAGCTATCTCAGCGTACTGAGAAGACTGAGAGCCTAATTTATAGCCAAATGTGACCTGTTCTTGGTCCTGGAGGAGTACTCCTCCAACACCTGCTTTGCAGATTGTCTCGTGGTGGAATGAGCATCCATCCACGTACATTGTTGCCATATCTTTGCAGATATTGCTATCAAAGAAGTGGTGATTTGGGTCCTCAGCAGCTGAGGGTTTGCTCACAACCGGCTGTTGGGTGGCTGGTACATCCTGTGTACATTCTTGGCAGATTGCCAAATCAGTGCCCAAGTGCGACTTCTTATTTTGACCGTAGCGGATGTCTAGGTTAAAACTTTGAAGTGCCATTAGCCATGTTGCAACGCGTGAGTTTGTCACCACACCATCTCTGATGCGTTGGCTGTTCAGAAACGTTACTGGCTGGTGTTGTGTCTCAACAATAATCCTCTGTCCGCCAATATAGCAGGAGAAATGTTTCACTGCCCACACAGTGGTCAATAGAGCCTTCTCACAGTCTGAATACCGTAATTCAGGGCCTGCCATTGTTTTGCTGGCGTAGGCCACAACACGCCTGTCTTTGTCGTGTATTTGGTACAGACCTGCACTCATGCAGTAAGTTGAGAAGCCCACTTCCAAGTAGAACTCTTTGTTGTAGTCTGGGTAGACTAGACATGGGGCTAGCTTGAGCCTGTCTTTGAGAGCGTTCATTGCCTGCTGTTGTGTATCAGTCCAGACAAAAGGAACGTCTTTCTTTAAGAGTTCAGTTAGTGGTTTTGCGAGATCCGCATAATGCTCTATGAACTGGCGAGAGTAGTTACACACTCCCAAGAAACTTTGTAGTTCTTTGAGATTGGTTGGGACTTTGAGGTTGTCTAGGCCTTGGGTGCGAGTCAACTGTGGTTGTACTCCGTCTGGACCTACTAAGAGGCCAACGTAGTCCACTTTGGTTCTGCACCACTGGCACTTTGACAGTGAGATTTTAGCACCAGCAGTTGTTAGCTGATTTAGGACGTGGTCGATCTCAGCCAAATGGGAGTCCAGTGTTGGCTGCCTCAAAAGGATGTCGTCCACGTAGATCAGTGTCCCACGCTCGTGGGCGTCTGGACATGCTTTGTTCAAAAAGATGTTGAACTCTGCAGGTGAGTTAGCGTAGCCAAAGGGACACCTGGTAAAGGTGTATTGTCGGCTGCCAAAAGTGAAAGCTAGTTTGTGTTGATCCTCGGCGCGCACAGGGATGGTCCAAAAACCAGAGGCGACGTCGAGGGTCGAGAAGTATTTACCATCGGTGACCTTTGGCAGTTCCTGATGGAGCTGAGTCATAGGCCACCTGGATAAAGGTACTTGTTTATTTAGCTTCCTGTAGTCTATGGTAAGTCTCCACTTACCATTTGGTTTTAAAACTGGCCATAGAGGCGCAGAGTAGGTGCTATTACATTGTCTGATTATACCTTTGACCAAAAGGTCATCAATGATCTCCTGGACAGGCTGGTGTGCCGCCAGAGGGATCTTGTATTGTCTGACAAATGTTGGCGGTGCGTTGGGTGGGGTTGGGATTCTCACTGCGTGGAGTGAGGTCAACCCACAATCTGTTGAATCAGTTGAGAATGACTTTTCATATTTTAGAAGAACTTGGCGTAGTTTGTCTCTTTCTTCATCAGATGTCAGAGCGTCGGCTTGGGCGACCACCTGATCAATCTGTGATGAGACTGTTAAGGGTTCTTGCTCCTTGGGGAGCTCCAATGAATCCCTTTCTGAGTCGTCGGGCCTGTC